>NC_037307.1:10740230-11040291 GCF_001040885.1 Strongyloides ratti | reverse complement strand
TTACTATGTCTCTAAAAGTGTTATATAATAATAATTGGCATAGTATTATTATAAAAACAAACATTCTATTTAAGTTATCTTGAAACTAGTAGATTGGTAAAATATATATCCAATCATATTTAAATTCTCTATAGCATTTAAAAAATTTAAAAAGTAATATTTTTATTTTTTTTTTGTTAAATAAAAAGTATGGCACTAGATCAGTTGATTGGTAGCCAACGCCTATTAAAATTTTCTCCTACTATTAATTTAGAAACATTTCGTTATAACTCAATATATGTAAATAATCTCTTAAAGATTAACATTCCTTGTACTGATGAGGAATCATTATATAATAAATTTGGTGAAAAAAATGATATAGAAGATAAAATTCAAATTGAAGTATTATCTGATAATTCAGAGGATGAAGGAAATGAAATTGAAAAAGGAAGATTAGAAGATGATGTTGATAAAGAAAGAAATGTATGGTGGAGAAAAAAAAAAGTTGGGCAGGCGTATAATGAATTAATAAATTCAAGAAGATTAGTTTCAAGATTATTTTATCAAAATCCAAATTATATAAATACAATAAAAACTGAAACAAAATATATTGGACGAAGTAAACCAAATTTTCAATTTGATATTTTAAGTTTAAATAGAAAAGACACTGCTACAATTGATGAAGATAGTTTTTCTAAATACAAAAATGGTTTTCTTAATTATATACAATCTCTTGATGGTTCATTAGAGGATGCAAAACATGCAGTGATAACTGTTAAGTAAGATAAATTTAAAAAATTTTTTATTAATTTTTTTTAGTGATTTTACTTTTGAATGTATTCAAAAAAATCCAGATTTTTCAAAATTAAATTTATTTGCCAAAGTTTCAACTGATTGTTATGATAATGTTACAACTAAAATAAGTTCTAATAGATTTACAATATGTCGTGATCCAAATACAAAAGTTGCACAATTAGTTAAATGTAAATATTATCATTTTTATGAATATGCTTTTGAGACAAGAACTAATATTATTGATGAAGAAATACCTAAAGATTTTAGGATAACAGTAAGATTATTAATGCCTAAAGTTCCTAAATTAAAAAGAATACCATGTAATTCAAATATATGGAGACCAGTAATTGATAAAATATATTATTTAAGAGGTGAAAATTATCTTATAGAATTACGAAATAAAATAGCATGTCATTGGGATTTTGTTTGTACAAAAAAAGCTGAAGATGGTCAACCAACAGAAGATGATTTTTTAATAAGTCAATTACCGTCTTCATTTTTATTTATTCATGATACATTATACATAGATTTAACACGTAAAAATAGTAAAGACATAACAAGTGTATATATAGAATTTTTCAAAAAACGAAGTCATATTTTTGGTTCTGTAAAAGTTAAAGATATCAATAATAATAAAATATCAGATCTTAATATTCGTCTTGGACATCCATATGTCTTTGTTCATATGGGAGGACATTGTGAACACCAATTTGTATTTTCTGATTTAAGGATGTTAACAATAAATGATTATTATCATATTGAGACATATCCTTTTAAAGTTGCAGAAGTTTATCGTGGAAAATTATGTAATGTATGTAAATTGAATGTTCCTAATTTTGTTGTTATTTCAAGTCAAGCAATTCCTAAATGTCCAAAATTGCTATGTTATACCTGTTATCATAGATTTCATTTTGTTTTAGATGTTAAAAGTATTGATAGTGAAGCATATCATTATATTGATAAGAATGGATTTGTATAATTTTATATTCTTTTTAATTTTTTTTTTTAATAATAAATAATATTTATGGTCCTTTTTTATAACTATTATATATTTCTCGAAGTCTTTCTAATTCAACTTTTTGATTGACATGTTCAAGAACTGTTGGTGAACTTAATAAAACACCAAATGTTCCACCTAATGTAACTCCAAAAAAGACAAATAATAATAGACGATCTATTACCATACCAACATATTTCCAATCATCACGACACATTTTATATTCTTCATCTTGTTTAATATAATCTGTTATATATTCAATAGCATCAATTGCTTTTGATGCTTCAGCTGTTAATGGATAAAATTGTGCTGTAAAAATATCTTTTCCAGTATCAATAGATTCAGGTTCATAAATATGTATAGCTGGTACCGGCCATTGATCAACAACATTTCCCGTTTGATTTTTTATTACAGATGGACATAATGGATGATGACTACTTTTACTTATTGTAAATTCACCAACACCAGGCAATTTACTTTTACTAGCCATTTTATTGGTTTTCTTTTTAACAGCACTTATCTGTTTAGGTCTTTTCATACAAAGAAATTTAGGCAAAAATTCTAAAAAAACAACTCTAACCCATTTTGGCATTCTATGTGTTGTTGGTGCTCTAAAATAAACATTTATAATTATAACTGTAATTAAAATTGTAATAACATTAAGAACAAATGTTAAAAGTAAATATTTTGCCATTAATGGAATTGTTGATGATGTTGGTGGGAGAATTTTTGAGACTAACAATAAAAAAACTACTATAGATAAAAGAACAGATGTTGTTAATGAAATTTTTTCTGTTGATTCTGTTGGTAAAAAAAATACAGACATTGATATAAATGCCATAACAACTGTTGGTATAATTAAAACAACTGTATAAAATAAAGTTTTTCTTCTAATTTTTAATTGATATTCTATACGTGAACGTTTTTTTACCAAAGCAGCTGGGGCATCTAAAACATCCCATATTGAACTTGGTGAATATTCTGATAAATCTATAAATGATGCTTGATCAAAATCTAAAGTAATTTCATTTTCATTATATGTCCATGATCCAAATATTAAGTGACATATTTGTTGATCCATCTAAAAATATATATTAAAAAAAAAAAAATTATTAATAAATTACCGGAAAATATTCAACATCTATTATACAACTGGATTTATATATAGCAGGTGGTACCCAAAGAACATCTCCTTTATGATTTATAACAACATTACACATAAATGAAACTTCGTAATTACCATCAGCATTATTAAAAAGAACAATATCTGGTACCCAAACTTTATCAGGAGATACTCGTATATCTTGAATGTTACCATAATCTATAGGATTCCATTTCATTTGAAAATCATGCCATTTTAATGTTAACCAAACATTTGTCTGCATAATTTGATCTTTTTCATCAACATTTATCAATAATACTAATTGTAATGAAGCTCTTACAACTAATGGACCATCACTATCATTTTGTATTGGTCTTATAAGTGAATTATAGCCTTTAAAAATATCTTGCATTAATCTTTCTTCATCTTCAGATCCATTTACTATTAAAAAAAAAAGTGGTAGAATTTTAATTAAAAAAAATGGATAATAAAAACATACAATTTTTTGGTATAAAAAAAAATAATATTAATATAAAGAAAAATATTTTTATAATACATAACATATCAGCATTAAAATTAATTTATTATATTAATTTAATCTTCAAACCACTTTAAGATAAGAATTTAAAATTATTATTATTATTTTATAAAAATACTAAAAAAGAGAGATGAATTAATTGAAGATTAAATAAGGCTTACTCTTTTATCTTAGAGTAATAGACATTGAATTTATTATTTTCTTTTACTTCCTCAAAAACATAAAATAAATATTTCTTCCCCTAAAAACAAAAGAATTTTCTTTTTGGTATAAAAATAAAGTTTATTCAAAATTAAATTTATCTTTATCAAAATAGTAAATTTAATTACTTAACAAATTATTATTTTTATAAAATTTTAAAATATAAATATTATCTATTGAGATTGAAAGTTAAGAATAATAGAGAAGTAGTTGTTTAAAGTGTCACTTTTAATCACTAGATCAATAGAAAATGCCATTTTATTTAATGTAAAAATATTCATCTTTTTGGTTATCAAAACAATATTACTAATACTATTTATTTCTTTTTCTTTTAAAATATAACTTTAGTTAAAATTATTTTAGTCAAAAAGAAAACGGCATTAGACAGTTTATTAAATTTAATATTACCTTCATAGATAAAGTTTAAAGTAAAAGTATCTTTTATTGATAAACTTAATTTTTTTATTACTAACATTTATTATATTATCATAAAAATATATACATACACACAAAAGGCACAATTAAATTTATCTTCTTTTTTAATTTATTTGTAATATCAATTAAAATTAATTTTTACCATTACCACGATATTGTTTTATTAATCTTGTTAATTCTAATTCCTGATTTACATTATCAAAAACTGTTGGTGCTCCAAATAAAATACCACATGTTCCACCTAATGTTACACCAAAAAATATATATAAAAGGAGACGATCAATAACCATTGCAATATACTTCCAATCATCACGTAATGCTTTATCTTTTTCATCAGATTTCATATTATCTGTTATATATGCTATAGCTTCAACAGCAAAATTTGCATTTTCACCTAATCCATAATCATCATCAAGTGAACATGTCTTACCACAATTTGTTGATAAATTTGTATTAAAATTATCTTTTAAAAATATTGGTATATCTCTTCCTCTACTTGGTGATGTTATATTTTTTTGAGGTGTTGTATTAATAATAGTATTACTATTACAAAATGGATGATGTTGATAAAATAATCTACCATTATTATCAATATTTGTATTATAATATGGATGCATTATATTACCCTCAACTAAATTCATAATTTCTTTTTTACTTCTCATCTTTTTTTTTCCTTTTGGTAATCTTTTAGGTCTTTCCATACATAATATGAATGGCATAAATTTTAAAAATATTATCCTTACCCATCTTGGCATTCTATGTGTAGTTGGACCACGAAAATAAATGTTAATAATGATAACTGTTACTATAATTGTTATAATGTTTAACACAAATGTTAAAAGTAAATATTTTGCCATAAGTGGAATTGTTGAAGATGTTGGTGGGAGAATTTTTGAAACTAACAATAAAAACAATACAATTGATAAAAGAACATTCATTATAAGAGTCATTTTTTCACCAGATTGTGTTGGTAATAAAAATACTGTCATTGATAAGAATGCCATTAAAACTGTTGGTATAATTAATACTATTGTATAAAATAAAGGTTTTCTTCTAATAACTATTTGAAATTCCATTCGTGAACGTTTATTAACTAATGCTGCTGGTGCATCAATAACATCCCATATTGAACTTGGTGAATATTCTGATAAATCTATATATTCTGATGCATAAAATTCTAATTTAACTTCAGAACTATTATATGTCCATGATCCAAATATTAAATGACATGTCTGAATATCAAATGGAAAATAATCAACAACTATAATACATGAACTTTTATAAATAGCTGGAGGTACCCATAACATTTCTCCTTTATGATTAACTACCACATTACACATAAATGAAACTTCATAATTACCATCAGCATTATTAAAAAGTACAATATCTGGTAACCATACTTTATCTGGTGATACTCTAATACTTGTAATACCACCATAATTTTCTGGATCCCATATAAATCTATAATCATTCCATTTTAATGTTAACCAAACATTAGTATGCATTATTTGATCTTTCTCATCAACATTTATCAATAATACTAATTGTAATGCCATTGATACTATTATTGGTTCTGATGTATTTGGATTAATAGGATGAATATAAGAATTGTATCCTTTAAATATATCAATCATTAACCTTTCCTCATCATCATTATCAGGTGTAGATGTTCCTATTCTTCCAACAACAGATGAAGAGGAGGTAGATGCTAAAAGATATCATTATTAATAGTTAACTTAATAATAAGTTAAAAAAAAATTTTTTTTTTCTTATATATATTTTAAAAGAAAAAGATATTAATATATGCATCATTATTTTATTATTTCAATAACTTTTTAAAAATGATTATCAATTGTAAGGTGATTAATAAATTATTGGTCTATTAAAAACTCTATCAAATTATTTATTATAAAAAGATTAAAGATAATAAAATAATGAGATTGATGTGTATAGATAAATAAGAAATTATAACTTACATTGTTTAGTAGCAGCTCTATTGGTACTAATTATTTTTATAAAACAAATAAATAAAATTATTTCTTTAAGTAGTATAATCATATTTTATATGAAAAATACCATAGTACAATATAATAATAAAAAAATTATTAACAAATAAATAAATATTTTTTAGTTATATAAAATAAAAGAAGTAATTATGAGAAGTAAAATATAATAATAAAAAAAAAATTATTTCTTTTTTTTTTTTATAAACAAAAAGGAAAAGTAAAAAATCCAAAAACTAAATATTTTCTCGTTTAAATATTCCAACAAATATTGTTATATTTTTCTATTATATGTTGATTTTCTTTCTATATAGAGGGCGGTTCTTTTATAACTTTATAAATGATAAGTAGTTTAACTAAAATATATTTTATTTAATGTTTGAAGTTAAAGTATTATATAAAAGAGATAAAAAGTAAGATATATGTAGATTTAAGATAATAAATTTGGTGATAGTATATATATATATATTTATATATATATATGTTTATTTATTTATTAACTATCTCCTTAATTTTTTAAATACATTTTAATGCCATAACGTTTGTTTATATTAAATATTTTAATATAAAATATTAAGTCATTATTAGTATTTTATCGACTTCTTTTATTTATATATTTGTTTATTTCCATTTTTAAGAAAAAAAAAATTATTTTTATAAATTATAATTGAAGATATATATTTTTCTAATAAAATAATAGTATAAAAAAACTTTCTAGTTCTTTTTTCTCTTAAAATATATTATTTTTTTTTTTAAAAAAAGAAACATACATTTTGACAAATCCATATATTATTTTACACTATTTTTAAACTTGTTCATTATATTTGAAAGGATAATTTATATGTTAAAATATCATAATTTAAAAATAGCAAAAAAAAAATGACATAATTTAAATGGGTATTTATTTTGACTATTCAAAATTAGTTAAAAAGTAATGGTAAATAATATTATTACAAAATTAAATAAATTTTTAAATATATATGTATATATATTTCATTCAACAATACAATAAAAATGTATAATAATATATACTGTACAAGGAAAGTTGTTACATGAAATTAAAAAAAAAATTAAATATATAAATATATATAAGGTAATTGTGATAAAAATACAATTATAGTCTGCAAAAAATTCTTTTTTTAATTATATCATTGAGATTAAAACAAAAAAAAAATGACAAAGCACACATCTTCATTAAGATATATATATATATTATATATAGAGATAAAATTAAAATTAAAGTAAAAAGGAGAAAAATGTGAAAGTTGTGGTAAAAGCTCTTTTAAAAAGATTCAAAATTGGAGATTTTGTCTTTGGAAGAATGAAAATAATAAAAATTTTTACAAATATTATATGAAATACATTATATCTTTCACTTATCAGGAAGAAAAGGATTATTTTTTTATTAATCATTTCTTATTCAAATGGATTATATTTCATCATACCCAAATAATAAATTTTCTTTTATTCCTAATACATCATTACACTATATATTAAAAGTTTTCATTCTTATTGTTTCTTCAAGAAAATAAAAAAAAAAATTTTGTTCTTTTTTTTTTTTTGTTACAAATATTTAATATTTTTCATTATAATATTTTGTTGTATATTTGTTAAAATTTATCTTTTTTTCATTCTTATTAATTAATGAATCCATATAAATATAATTATATACCTTATGACATATTATTATTATTATTATTACTATTCATTCCAGATAAGGGTAAATTTGGAAGATTTGATACAAAATTAGCAAATGTATTTGTGAGATCTGGTGGTAAAATTAGTGAAGATGTTCCCTGTCCTTGTGTCGTTGATTCTCCTCCAATTGGAGTATTAGGTAAATTAAGAGGTGTCTTTAAAAATGAAGAAGCTCCTGTTGTTGGAATGGATAAATTTTTACCATCTATATTATTTTTTATTCCACTTAATAAACCTCCTGGCATTGAATATAACATACCTTGATACATTTTCCCGTTCAATTCCATTGATATCATCATAGCATTATCATTTGTATTTTTCATTGAATTTATTTTAAAATTTACTGTATTTCCTTTTATATTACTATTTGATTCTGTACTATCTCGACGAATTCTTTTAGCAACAGGACCATTATCATTGACACCACTCTCAAGACTACTAGAACTATCTCTTCCACTATTATTGTTATTTGTATGCCCTGATGATGTTATACAATTTAAATGTTGTGCAGCTGCTGCTGCAGTAAATGCCTGATGTCTATTGAAAGCCTCTGCTGCTAATGTTTGTTGCATGAAACGTTGTTGCATATCAAGATTTAACATTTGATCATTTTTAAAAACTGCTGCAGCTAAAGCATGTTGTGATGGATTAATTGGAAGACCAGAATCTTCATCAGTTTTAAAATTAAAACCACCAAATGCTTTTGGAAATAATGATGATGGATTTGGACCTAAATGAAATGGTAATGTTGCCCCAGGAAAACCTGATGTTGGATTTCTTCTTCCCTCTCTTCTATTACCATCAATAGCTTGTTGTAAATCTTCTGGTCTTGATAATCCTTCTTTTTCACATTCATAATCATACAAATATTTTTGATATTGCGTTCTTAATGTAAAAGCAGCTGAGGTAATAGATGATGGTAAATTTAATCCTTTTGTAATTTCTCTCCAAAGTTTTTTATTAATAATTTCAACTAAACCTCCATGATGTACCACTAAGCGATATAATTCATATAAATCTAATACCTGTTTAGCCATGATTGGTATTCTTGTGACTGGCTTACCAATCTTATGCATAAAACTTAACCAATCATCTAACCAATCTTTTCTTTTTGAATCTTCCGATAACTCATATAACTAAAATATAACAAAAATATTATTATTTTAAAAGAGGCTTTTCATTTTAATTTACAACAGAATACTGTAAACAACTTTATTTTTATAATCTTTTTAATAATAAAAAAAATAAGAAAGACACTTCAACAACCTCATTACATAACCTTTCAATTTATTATAATATAAAAATTGTTAGTTGATTGGTAAGAAAAGAAAATAATATAGGTAACTCAATCCAATTTTATTATTTAATTTTTTTTTTTTTTTCTATTCTTTTTTCCTTGTACCTGTTATTTCCTTGTACGCTGAAGTTAAACAAGATGTAACAAAATATTAATAAATAGTGACAAGGAGAGCGGTATAACAGAAAAATGATAATTCTTTTTATTCATACAAAAATAAATTGTTTTTTTTTTCTATCTAAGTCAATTTAAATTATACTTAAAATGGCTAAATTAAATAGCGGAGTATGATATATAATTATATATATATATATAATCAACTAGTAGATTACCTTTCATAAAATGTCAATTTTTATCTTTATAAATTTAAAATCCTAATTAGACATTCATAATATATATTATAATGTACTATCGATCATTATTTGTAATGATCAAAGATATATATATTTTTATATATAATTGATTTTTATAACAAAAGAAGAAAATCCCTCATTAAATTTTTTTTTTTTCCTTTTTATAATTATTACCAACATCCTAATAATATATACTACATTATATATTTTAAATAACTTAACTTTTATATTATTAACAATAAATAAAAGGTGCATTTAATTACAAATTTATCACAAGACATATTGTATCATTTAGAAAAATATCCATTTCAATATCATTTATATATACACCATATTCAATTAACATATCTTGTTAATAAAAATCTTAATAAAACTCAATAATTGCTTTTTTTACAATTTAACTCTATACAATGTGACATTAAACATTAGTACATAAAATTTTATATTATTAAATATATATTTTAAAATATCTTCTAATTATTATCTTATTACTTAATTAATAAAACATGTCTTTTATCACAAATACAATAAACTTTCATTTTCAATTATTTGTTAATGTTTATTAATTAAAATATAAAGAAATTGTATAGTAATTTAAATATATATATATATAAATATATAAAATAATGAAAAATTTTTAAAAAAAAAAATTTGATAATGTTACTGTAGAAGAAAAAGATATATTTAATAGAATTTTATAAATATATAATACATCTAATATTAATATAAAAACAAAAGTTATATATTTAAAAGAAAAAAATATTTTTATAAGTGAATAACTAAAAATAATAGAAACAATTTAGGTGCAATTTTTTTTTGAAACAAATTTATGATTATAATCATTAATTTTTAAATAAATAATTATTTTAATATTTTCTTTACAATTTTTTTTATAATATATTAGTACAATAATATACATACATGTAGTTGTAAAAGAAAGTTAAGAAAAAAAAATTTTTAATGAGCAGAAAATTATTACCATATAACAATTACTTTGTTAATCATTTACAATTATCATAACTTTATAACTTTATATGTATACTCAACGATGCTAACATTCATTTATCATATAAATATATATATATATTAATAGTTAATTATTTATACAAATACAGTATACCTTCTTTACTATTATACATATCACTATCTCTACATATATATATATATATTTATATTTGTCTTTTTTTTTAATGATAAAAAAAAATTAATATTTTTATAAATATAATAAATTTAATATATATATTATAATAATTACAGTACATTTTTATATTTTAAAATATTATTTTTTTAATATTATAAATATATAAGAATAAAAACTTACTTGTTTAAATTGTTCCTCATAACTCCATGCCTGTGGACCACCTAAACCATCATCATCTGGTTTCTTATTGATACTTACACTTAAATCTTCTGGTTCACCATCTTCAAGATGATCCATATCATCATCATTCAAATCTGGTGATGTCCTCACTGAACCATTAGATGTACCAACACCACTAAAATGATGACCAAGAGACATAAATTGCCTTTGAAATAATGGATTATTTTGTGTAAATGCAAGATATTGAGGAAGATTAGCAAAACTTAAAGGTGAATTTCCAAATGAAGCACCTTAAAATATAAAAAAAAAAAAAACATAAATATAAAATATTTTTGTTAATAAAATAAAAACATACCGGACATTTGTGATGTAAGTTTTTGAAATGCCTTCTGAGCATCTAACATATTAGAAAGTGAAGAAGTATTTAAATCAGTAGGTAAATGTTGTTGACCATCTTGTGATGGACTTTTGGAATTTATTTTTTCTATATTTTTACCATTTTCATTATGATTTATTTTATTACTATTTTCATTTTCATTACTATTACCTCCATCATTTTCAGTATCCTCTGGAGGTTGAAGTATTGGTGATCTTGGTGAGCTACCAGTACTAGATGTAGAGTGTCCCTTTGACTCAACACTCATTTTTTGAGAAGGAATATTATTATTATGAGAAGAAATCAACATGCAGTAGCTAAAAAAAAATAATAATATTTTAAATATTTATTTTAAAAAATAAAATAAAAAAAAAATTCTATCAAAAAAAAAAAAAGATAGATAGATAGATAGATAAAATTCAAATGTTAAAATATAAATTACAGTAATATATATATATAAATAGAAATATTTGATAAGATAATGAGTAATATTAGTTAGAATTAAAAATGATATATAATATATAAAAATGAAAGATATACATATTAAAAATATTTCGCGCACCTCATTTATTTGATAGTTATACCTACTTACATACAAATACTTTTATAATAAAATTAAGATATATATATATTATAAGACGAAATAATGATAATGATGATATAAATACTCTTTCTCTCCTTACAAATGGAGTGAATCTTCTTTTCAAATTTAATTGTATAAATAAAAAAGAATGTATATATACATTTATCGTGCTCCATTATCATTCTCATTTATAATTGTTGGAAATGAAAAAACTTTCTCCTCCCACATCATTCTAATTTTTCTCTCTTCATTCCATAAATATATATATATACATATATATTATATATCTTCTTTTATATATAGATATATAGATATATATATATATTTTTTTTTTTGAATAAAATAATAAGATAACTTTTTTTTTTGTCTTTTTTTTTTTTTATCCTCAAAATATCATATGAAAATTTCAATTGTCCTTACTTCTTTTTTACAATATTTATATATGTTTACTTCTTGAGTGACAATATTTTAATAATAATATAGATACATCTAATAATAATACCAGTAGATAACAGTGTTAAGATATATAGATTTATTATTATATAATAATAATATTTTGTAAGATTAAAAATAAATTTTTTTTTTCTTTCTAATTAAATAATATACAATTATATTATAGTATCTATTTCTCTAAATATGAAAATATTTATAAATTTTATTATTAACTTTTTTTTTTCTACCAAATTTTATAAATGATATATATATGTATTTTTTTTATTTTAACTTAATAACAAAAATATTATTAAATAAATTAGTCCTTAAAATTATAATAGTAATATTCATATATATATAATACAAAATTTAAGTTAATTTTATTTTTAAAATTTCTTTTCTTACTGTCATATAAAGAAGAAAGGGGGGGATATATTGTTTTATCAAAATATATAGTTTTTATCATATAATGTAGTAATAAAAATTTTTATATTTTTATCTCCATTGGGAGGAGTTCTATTTCTCTTTTCATAAATACATTGATGTATATTTATAAGGAGATATATTATTTATGAATATTATAATGTGAAATATTATCAAGAAGTTAACTTAATAATAATATTTAAAATTTAAACTATATTTAGGCAGTTAGAAATATTATTATCTTTATAATAATAATATATATGAAAAAAAAAGGGTTAACCAATAAAAATTGTACAAATTTATCTCATTTTGACAAGCAATTTTATAAAATAAAAGTTATAATATGAAGAACCATTGAAGAATGTTCTCATGAATTATAATAATAAAAATGCTATTATATATCTAAGAGTTATACGGTATAGTTATATGACTTTGCCATGTTCAATGAAATAAAAATAAAGTTAAAAAGAAAATAGAGATGGTTATTGTGATAAGAATTAAATTTATACCACAAACTATTTTCCTTAAACATAAACTTTAAGAATTATAAATATAGTGACATGGGAAATTTTTTAAGCTAAATTATGAAAAATTTCCCTTTATCTTTTTTGTTCCTATTTATTATTTATAAGGATGATTAGAAGTAGAAATTTGGCAGTTGTTTAAAGATTAGTTTAATGGAAACAATATTTTATGACATTGAATATGTGAAAGATATAAATATATATTATTATTATTAAAAAAAATTAAAACGTATAAAAGTTGAAGATTAATGTAATGAAAATGAAATAGATAAGAAAATATTTAAGATAATTATTATGATGTAAGATGATTATATGATAAGTTAAAATAAGTATTAAAAAAAAAATGTATTTAGGTAACTTTTGATAAAATAATTTTGAATAAAAATTTTTATAAAAAAGAAAAATCTTTTTTCTGATCATAATATATATAATATACTATTAATATTATCTATTACATATATCATTTTTACCTCACATACTCTTTGAAACCTTATACTCATTTTTCAACATACACCTATTTATCATTCATTATATTAAAAATATATCTAATTAAAATAATAAAAATTTTTATTTTCTTAACTATTTTGATTTTTAATACTAAAAGATTAAATAATTAATATGATATATATATTTTTAAGAATAAATTTATCTTTATAGAACAGTATAAAATTATTAAAATGCTTTACATCATCATAATCATCATTTTATATTGATACATATTTTTGATTATCATTATTATTTAGAAGGTAGTAAATGAAAATATATTAAAAAAAAAAAAAGTAACGGATGTTGTTAAGAAATATAATAATTTATAATAACTACTCATAAAATGATTCCAAAGATATATTATTTATCATAATTAATAATTATTATATTAAATTATTTTTTAAATAAATTAATATGTTTATTATTATAAGGTAATTGTACCTTTATATTAATATAGGTAATAAGATGATTGATTATCAAATGCGCTAACAATTTATCTTCATCTATTTCTTTTTTTTTTATATCAAAAATGATTGAGACCCTAAATAAAATAAATAATAATAAATCTTAGATAACATATTTAAAAATATTATTTATTTATATTAAAATATTTAAAATTAATTTATCTATTGTATAATAAATATTGTAAGTATATAATTTCTATCTAACATTATTTGATAATATTTATATATATATGTTAAAAAAAAATATTTAGTGATAAAAAAAAAAAGTCCTCCACAATTGTAAAATATTTTATGGAATGATAAACAAAATTTATATTAAATGAATACCAAATTTCGTTTGGTAATAAGAATAATAATAATAATAATCTAACAATTGTGTAATAGAGATTACTGTAAATGTATATATTTATATATAAATAATTTTGTTATATAAAAGTAAATGTACAAAGCAAATGCGAGAATTAAAAGGTTTATATTATATTTAAAAAGTATAAATATAAAATCAAGTTAGTTTTAATAAACGGAGATTATAATTAGAAGAAGGATTATGGAATGTTTGTTAATTTTTGTTAAAAATTTTTAATAATAATAATCTATTACATTTTACTATCTTAACTTTTCTTTTTCTTTTTTATAATATAGTTTTGCGATTATATTTTAAAAAAAAAATGACATAGAAAAGAAGAATGATATTTGAAAATAAAAATGAACAAATTAATGTGATTATTAACAAAATATAAACATTATAGTTTAGGATCAAACTTTTTTTCTCCTCATATATCAATTTGTTTTTCTTTTTAACATTAATTTATAAAATTTAAAATAATATAAAAAAAACCATTGATCTATGTATATCTTTTAAAAAAAAAAATTTACCTATAATTTCTATTGATATAATAGAAATGATAAGAAAAATAATAAATATACATATAGTAGAACAATTTTATAACAAGTGCATTAAAATAAGAAAACAATAAAAAAAAACAAAAGATTTTTGAAGTGGTAATGTAATATACTGACAAGGTACTTTATTCTTTAATTTTAATAAATTTTATACTAACATTACTTAACTTTAACTGTAGAAAAAATTTTGGTAAGAAATATATTTATTAACATTTTCTTTTTAACATAACTATAATATTTTACTTTTATTTAATATACTATATATAAATATATATTGAAATAAATATTTTGTATAAATAACTATCACTTTAATTTAAAATAAAATAAAAAAAAAAACTTTTTTTTTCACGCCTCTTATTGGTTCTTGATATCATTCTCATCCTCCTTTCTATCTCTATTACTCTTTCTATCATTTATAAAATATTATTATCATATAAGTAATAACATACATACATATGGCATTGTAATTTGCCATATATGGTGAAAATGATATGTATATAAATTATATCAAAAAAAAAAAAAAAGATTTTTAGTAGACAATATAATTTTTTTTAATATATCCCTCAATTATGATTTTAAAAAAAAAATGAGTTTTTTTTTTCTTAGATACATCTTTTTTTTTTTCTTAAAAATGGTTAAATGTATAGTTTATATATAAATATATATTCTTAAAAATTTTTTTACAATTATTATAATAACATACATTTCCCAACAATCTTCCATTAACGTTTTTGAAGAATGTTTGCACTTCTCAAAATTTCTAGATATAATAATATTTAATGACAATTGATAAAAGTTAATTACAAAAAGAAAAAATAATAAATAATGGGGGGATATAGTTAGATAAATGAATGAATAAGTGGAAAAAAGATTTTGTAGAAAAAGTAAGATATGGTAGAATATATAATAAAAATAATATGTAATAATATTAAAAATTCTTTTGTTATTAAATAGGAAAGTTCTCACAAAACAATTAATCAACTATGGTAGGTCCTTTTATTAATAGAGGCAAAAGTTAAATATGATAATATTAATTTGAAGAGTGTATTTATTATGATTATATACAAAATATTGTATTGTTCCTAAAAACAGATGTCTTCATATGATAAGTGATAATATATTTTTACCACCATAAAATTCAATAGGTAGTGATTCATTTTTAATGAACATCATTTGTTTTAATATACATTAATAAATGTGAGGTAGTTAATAAAAAGTACCCACTACAATTTATTATTATTATTAAATCGTTTACACATTATACATTTTCTATTTTTACTTTTCAATTCTTTAATATTTATCATAATAGAAATGTTGAAAATGTATTGTTACATGTAATTAATACTTCTTGATAATATTTTTAAAATATTACACATAATTATTAAAATCAACGAATAATGATATAATTAAAAAAAGTAATAATAATAATTCATTTTTTTTAAAGAAAAAAAAAACATTTTTTTTTAATCAAAATATATTATATCATACCATGAAAAGAAACATTTAAATATTTAAAATGTAATCTATTATTATTATTATCATTTATTATGATAGTTAAAAAAAGAAATTATATTTATTTCCTTTTCTTAAAATAATAGATTTATATAAGATATTAAAAATATAATTCTACATATAACTATTGAATATTTCTTTTAGATTGACATAACTAATCAACAATTATTAAAATATTATATATTATTTAATATCTCACTTACCTATGTACTTTTTAGTTTGATCATTCTTCATCCTCACCATACAGGAGGTTGAATGATAAAATAAATATATATATGTAAAAATTTGTCTTCACATACATATGAAAAATATAACAGACACTTTAAATAAATCATTATTATTAATATTATATAAGATTACTTTCCATCACTTCATAATTTTTAGTGTTTTGTGATAAGGTAAAGATACATGGTAAAAAGAGAATTAACATTTTTAAATGATAAAAGTTGCATTATATTTTTTTGTTTTAATATGTTTATCAAAATATATATCTTATATCTTAACAAATATGAAAGATTGAAGGATAATGTTATATTTTTAATTACTTTTTAATATTTAATATACAAAGAAATATAAATGAATAATAGGTACATGTTGATTAATAAAATAACTTATATCATTAATTTCTTAAATAATATATATATATATATATATTAAAAAGAATAAAATACATAATATGATCAAAAAATGTATAAAAGAATAGTTAGATAATAATAATAATAATAATAATGATAATGTAAAAGTTTTGACATTTAGAAGATAAATGAATATTTTAAAGATAAATTAAATAATAATATTACAAAATTAAGTTATGAGAAATAATAATATGATGATATAAAAATTAACTATAATAACCAATTAAAGTTTTCTCTTACCATCCTAATTTTGTTCCTTATTTTGTTTAATATATTTATCTATTAATAATACCAATCATCCCAACCATATAACTAAAGACAATACTTTTATAAAAAGAAAGTTAATAATTTCATATTTTCTATTTATTGTTATTATTTCAGTATAACTATATTAACTACCATCTATATTATACTTTCTTTTATTTCTATTGTAGGATATTTTTATGGCTATTGGTTGGTTGAATTCTTGGGAAGAATTATTATATACTCAATAATATATTTATATGTATAGTCTTAATAAATATAAATTTTAATAATTTATTACTTTTATATTTTCTATTAATTACAATAATGTCATTTTAAAATATAATTTATATATAATTTTAAAATATATAACAAAAAAGATATACCCCAAAAAAAAGAAATAAACTAATAAATTTCCAAAAAAAGAAATCACATTAAAAAAAAACAGTTAAAATAATTAATATTATCATAAATATTTTCATACAAATAAAATAATTAAAATATAACAAAAATATTTAAAAAAAAAAAAAGATAAAGATAAAAATTTTTCCTTAGTACAGGATAATTAATCTTTTTTAAACATTTTTAATATATATTTAATATTCTTTTTATATTTATGTTTTATCGTTTATAAAGAAAAATTTATAATATCATTTGAGGGGTGATCATTAATGAATACATAATATGTTAACTTACTTTTATACGTGGTTATTTAAAAATAAATAATATGAGATAATCTTAAAGTATTGTTTCAATGTTAGCAAAAAAAAAATTAATTTTTATAGGTAAAATAGTATCAATTATTATTTTTACTTTTTTATTTATAGAATATATTATTTATATAATTGATAATAATTTATTTGATACATTTAAAAAAAAAATAGAAGAAAAAAAAATTATCTTTTTGATATATTGTAATTAATATAATTGTATAAAATATTTTAGTAAAATTTTCAACTGTTAACTTGGATAAAATATATTTTAATCATATTTAGTATTATATATTATATTTCTCATCAAAAAGTGGGTGGTTTCAAAAGAAATATGAAAAATTTAAGACAATAATATATAAACATGTCATATTTAGGGTTAGTATATATATATATATAAAGAAAAATTAAGGATATGATATAAACAATTAAAATTAAAGAAAGAAAATATATAAATAGTATAAAAACAAATTTGGTATATTTTAATCTTTTTACTAATAAAACATTAAAACAGTTGATCAAAAGTGGCGGTATAATTTATTTGATAAAGACTATAAATGAATCTTGAGAAAAGAAAATTACATTTATTTATAATATAATTATTATAAATTAAAAGTTTTGTTAAAAGAAAATCTTCTTTTAAATGTTATTTAAACATTCTACAAACTAATTCACAGAAGTTAATAATATTATTAATATCTTAAACTAATTATTATATTAATAAATTTTTGTAAAAAGAATAGAATAGGTATTATTATCATAAGATATTTATATAATTTACTTTTTTTTTTTAAATATTTATTCTATATAATTATATAAAAATAATTTACTAAGAAATAGATAAAATTCATATTAGTTTGATGATACTGTAGAATATATAATAATAAAATTAATGAATGAGAAGAGAAATATAGATATAGATATATAAATATAATAGTAAAATTAAAAGTTATACATTTATCGGCAAGTGTTTTTGATAAAAAAAAAAGATTTCATCATTATCAATTAATGAAGTAATATATATTTTAATACATTAATTTTTACTAATAATATAATTAGAAGAAAAAAATTTTTTTTGCCTAAACAAAATCATTTTTATTAGATAATGAAAATAGTTTTAAAGGACAAAATTAATTAGTTAAAATAAATCATTGATAAAATAAGTATTAAAATATAAATGTAATGTTCATTCAAAATAGGAGGTCTTTATAATTTAAAAAGTCTAAAGATGTTTTCAAATAAATAATATATTTAGTAGTTAAAAGTTTTATATATTTTTGTTTAATTATATTTAATTTATCAGTATATATATATATGTACTTTATGGCGCACCTTAATAATATATATTAAGATATATAAATATATATTGTTTTACAATATTGTTAATAAGTATCTGATATATTTTTATGAAGAGTTATAATTAATGTTGTTTGAGTAGATTATGATTGTAAATTGAGATATCTAATAGAGATGGATAGTAAACTTTTGAAGTTGATAAAATATTCATTTTATCTGGTAAATTTATGAGGTGATATGAAGATATAGTTAATTGATATCCACTTAAACATTGTAAGAAGTTATGGTGAAGAGGTAAATATTGTAATTATAATAATTCTTATAAATCAAGAATAATAATAAATATTATATTATTTTAACAAAAATGTTTTACAATAACTAATAAGTAAATTATAATACTTTTATATATGTATATATATATACTTAATTGTGATCAGAAGGCTTATATTAAAAGTGATTAAAAAATAAATCCAACTTAAATGGAAAATGTCTAATCGCCAATTCACACATAATAGACTTAATCAAATACATTTACTTTTATTAACAATCATTTTACATTACCCCTTATTTTAATAAAAATTTTAAAGAAAAATTATATATTTTTGTAAAAATATATTTATTAATATTTAACAATTAAATCATATAATTATTATAAATATAGATAATAATAATTATTATTTTTTTTTGTTATATTAATAAAAATTAATATTAATAGTTTAAGAAATATAAATGATAATATTTATAGATAAGAATGTAATATATTGAAACCATATGATTCAAGGAAGTTTAATGAAGTGCCAAGTACCTCATTGAATATAAGAGATACTGTTTAAAATCAAGCTGTGAAAGATTAGTTGAAGAAGTTTAAATAAACAATAATTTATTTTAACATTATTATTAATGAAGTATGATGATATAGGGGTAATAAAAGATAGAAAAATAAAACATTGTTGATCTCAATTTATAGCATGTAATAATAACTTTAATATCACTTCAAACTTAATCACAATTATATATAACAAAACAACGGTAATCCATTTTGAAGCTACTTTACTACTCTTCCTAATAGTTAAATAAACTTACTGTCAAGTGGAATGACATAGAAAAATCAGTTGGTAACGGATTAGCTTACATTGTTAATTACTAATTTTACTAACCTGAATTATCTTATAATATTATTTATATTAATATATGTACAGTTTATTGTATTATAAGAAGTAATATAAAGAAATGATTGAATATTTAACTCATTATTAGTAGACAATTTCAATAGATTATAACTATTTCTTTAATCTTAATACAATGTAACATTAAAAATTTTTAGAAGTATTTTGTTGACAGCTTTTTTATTTTTAGATACTAAAGTCTTTATATATATATATATTATATGAGGTAAATCACAAACATAGAAAAAAAAAAAAAGTTTAACAATTGAAGTTATAAGGATTTTCTATATTATAATTTATTTTTATAAAAAAAAAAAGATTATATTTGATAGTTTTTTTTTTTTAATAAAATATATTAACTAGTTGATTCATTTTTTTAAAAAATTATTATTTATTATATACAGTATTATTTAACATATATTTTTCTTTTAATTAACTACTAAAAAAAAAAAAATTTTTTTTTGTATACATTCTTTTTAAAAAATAAATAGAATTATATTATATATTTTTAATCTAATAACATTTAATAAAGTTTAAAATTGTTAAAATATACATATATATTTTAAAGTATTAAAATATATATATCATTCAATTTATTAACAATAAATAAATTCGGGTCCTATTATTCATCTTGTAACAAATATAAATACCTTTTAAAATTTATTAAATAATTTAACTATAGAAATAAAAATTTTTAAGGTAACATGTTTACTTAATACTTTTGTACTGTATATATCTATATATATTTATAAATTTATTGTCATTTATTTAATGTTATGATTTTAACTTTTGAAGAGGTAAATTAACCACACAAACAGCATGAGGTTAAATCAAATATAAGTACTTAAACTACTATATTATTTAACATTTTAAAAAAGACAAAAGTTAAGATGTGTCAAAATTATTTATTAACATTCATCTAACATTTCATTTAATGAGGTATCCAAATGATAATAATAAATATCTTATTACAAATGAAAAATTTAATTTAAAAATTTTTTTTTAACTATTAACACATATGATTTTTAATTGGATAGTACTGTATAAATGAAAAATGATATTATAAATATATAGATATATTTATATATAAAGAAATGTATAATAAAAATATTTAACTAATAATATATATTTTTTTTATCATAAAATAAATATCAAAATATGATATATATTATGGGAACATTTTTAATATATAAAAATGTAAAGAATTATAAATATAGGATTAAAAAACTATTAATAATTGAAAGAATCAAGAAATAAAAGAATTAAATTGGTTCAAATATAAAAATACTATGGATTAATGGATATGTATATATGAATCATTATAAATTAAATATTAAGAAAGTAATCTACCAATTACCGGAAGTCATAATATTCAACTAGGAATTGTAAAAATTTTTCTTATCTTTATTTTCCTATTTAAAAATAATTTTTAACTAATTTTAATATATTATATTTTTCATTTTAATAATTAAACCAAAATATGGTACTAGACATTTTTATGGCTATACTTATGCTTTTAAATATATTGTTAACTATCACAAAATATTCATTGACAATACTTTTAGTTATAGAAACAATATAAAATACTATAAATCATTTGATACTACAGATGGTTAATATTGTAAAAATATCATAATAATAATAATTATAACTTAATACATTTAATTATAATTTTTATTTATAATCAACAAATGAAACTTAAGAAAGAACAAAAAAAAAAATAAATAAAAGTATAATATTAAGTTATGAAACAATTTTAAATAAAACAATTTACTAGAAAAAAAACATTTAATTTTTTTTTAACACTTAAACTTTTAACAATATTCTGAAACTTAAATAGCAATACAATACAACTACCACATATTATATATTTTATCCATATTTGTGTCATCTCATTTGTCATGATATCAAAAAATTTTAACCCAACTTTTCCTCAATTAATCACATCTTATTTTGATAACTTCAATAACTATATTGTGTATACATTTTGTAGTAGAGATATCAAAAACTTAAAATAAATATAAACCCTATTACTCAAGTACATTTATGGTTAGTTTAAATAATAAAAAAAAAAAAAATTTGTATTACACAATAAAAATATGAAGAAGATACTTTTTGCCTTTTTGAAAATTCAAATTAAACAATATAAATTTTCATAGTTAAAAATAGGATATAATTTATGAGAAAAATAAATTGATATTTTTAATAGAAATATTAAATATATATTTTATATAAAGAAATAACTTTATTTTTTAATATTAAAAAAAAATTATTTCAAATTTTGATTTAGAATATTTATTATAAAATATATATTTATAAATAATATATATATATTTTAAAATTAGTGCATAACAAAAGTAATAAAATAATTAGAAAATATTTTAAAAATATTATTAATTTTCGTTGATCTTATCACCTATCATTATAATATGAACATTTCATTATTAATAAAATTTAAAATATAATAAAATTGTAATTTTGTATAATTATTACAACTTTTAGAAAAAGAATATTTTCAATTATTGCTGGTAGTTAAATATAAATTAGAAATTATATTATCTAAAATATTTTATAATCATGAATGATTAGATTAAAAGAGAAGAGGTATATAGAAATTTATAAAATTAAAAAAAAAGATTATGATCAGCATAGGGTTGTTGTTATAAGAGGAGATATATATTAAATTGGGAATTAATTTTAAATTAATAATAAGATTAGAAAGTCATTATTATTTATGTAATATCTTTATATAAAATAAAATATACAAGGAAATGATTATTAGATAATATATAAATATTTTAACTTTTTAAATATTTTAATATTTTTATTTATAATGAATAATCTTATTAAAAAAAAAATTGTTACTTTTGGTTATATTTTATATAAAAATTATAAAATATTGTAAATAAAATTAGATACAAATATACATGCACTAAAATATATGTGTGATAAAATTATAAATAGAAATAAATATTTATAAATAAATATTTTTTTAATCTTATTAATAAATTAAATTATAAATCAAATGACAATAGTTATCATTAAAAGTAAAACAAATAAGAAAAAGTATTATTATATAATTTCCTGAAATAAAAAGAAATAAAAAAAAAAATAATAAAGGTGTAGGAGAAAAATAAATATAATAAAAATGTATATATTTATTAATTCAATTATCTAACAAAAATTATCTTTCATTAAATATATATATATATATGAAAAAAAAAACCAATAAAGATCATCTTGATAACAAAATTTTTCTATAATTAATAGCAACTTGATTTTAATTATTTTAATAAATATGTTTATAAATTAGATATATATATATATAAATACATATTATTCTTTAAAACATCTTAAAATTTATTATATTTAAATATACTTTTTTTTTTGCTTTTTATACTTAGACATCAATTAAACAAATAATTTTTTGATTATCATTATGTTATCAATTTAAATATATTAATATTTGATCAATTTTTATATAAAAATTTTATTATTATTATTATTATTAGCTATTAATTTAAAAATGAGTTGTTTTTAATTTATATTTTATTTTATTTAAAATGTTATCATGCTATTAAAAGAAGGTTTAATTTTATTTTAATTCTTATCTATCAATCTTATTTAATATACCTATATTTTATAAGTCATGTGCTTTATTTTTTTTTATTTTGTATTACAATAAAAAAAAAGCCTTATAATAATATTTGTTTTTATACTTTTTTTTTATTATTTTTTTACCTTTTATTGTCAATTAAATTGTGTTTTTTTAATTCATCTTTAATTACTACCATTTTATATTATATAAAATAAATTAATTGTTATTATTGTTTGGTTTTATGTCCTTTTTATTGTCAGATTTTTTTATTTTTTTCTTTTAATTATTTACAGTTTTCTTTTTAATCTTATTATTATTCTTTATTATATATCTAGATGATGTCCAAAAAATATTTGTTAATTTTATTTTTTTATTTTTTTTAACCTCATAATATTTATACTTTAATTTATAAAAAGGGAAAAATAAAAATTTAATCATATATGTTTTTTTTTCTATTAATATTATATTTCCTATAAAATAAGATAAAAAAAAAATTTGAAATAAAAATAAAATATTGAAGATGTATAAATAATAAAATATAATTAACCTTCATTGTCTATAAAATATAAAAATCTTATCTTTAATAATAATCCTTTTTTCACTTAATATAAAAGAGCATTTAAAGTCTTTTCTTTATACTTAAAATGGCATTATTTAATATTCTATTAAATATTATGTATTAGTTTATCATTATAAAAATTCTTAACTTTATGTTTATTCTTGAACTAATAAGTTTTAAGAATTGGATTAATAATGATGGTTAGAGGGTATATATGTATATGGTGGATGAAAATTTTAAATAGGATTTAAATATATAAATTGGTCTAAAATATTGGTTTTAAATAAATTTTCTAATAATATTATTTATATTTTTGTGGAAGAAAAAAATATATAGTAAATTTTTTTTTTATAATATAAATAATAATAAAAGATAATATAAATAAAGATAAAATTTTTAACTATCATAGCTAAAGATTATTTTTATTTTAAAATGATTAAAATAAGGGTACCTTAATAATGTTAACATAATATTTTGTTACAACGTTCCTCCATCATTATATCAACCACTATCTGTGATAAATACATACACACTACATAATATATCTATTTTTCTCTCCCAAAATGCCATTTTCTTATCTGTTTCTATTATAATTTCTTTTGTCCACAACTATCTCTTCTTTTCTAGATAGTTGACCGAAAAGCATTTTTAACGGCAAAAATTTTGCTAACTGCTTATATCTTTTCCACCCTTTACTAACCATATAACACATCTTTTTCTTATCTTTTATTGTCAACTATAACAAAAAGGTTTAGTTGATGAGTAAAGAGAAATAAAATATATAGAATTATATTTGTGTACATCTTATTTTTATAGGTCTTTATTTTTTTAGTAGATGACTTTGCCTAAATAAAGTTGAAAATAATGAATGATATTCATGAATAGCTAAATATCTGAATTAAATGGATTTAATTAATTCTTTCCTCTATTAAATATATGTATTTTTTTTTAAAACTTTATTTCAGATTTCTTTTTTTTTTTAATTTCTTTTTTTTTATAATTTCTTTTTGGATTAAAAAAAAAAATTTTTTTATTTAACATTGTTTATATGAGTATAATACTTTATTTTAACATTTAAAACATTTAAATTATTTATTATACTATATATATATATACATATATATATATTTTTTTTCTATATAACTATAAATAAACAATTTATGATAAATTAAAAAAAAAAAAAATCTTTTTATTTTTTTTTAAAGATAATACAAATTCAATCAAACTTTTCTGTCATCTTCCATATTTTTTTAACTTATTTGATACTTTATTTTATCTAACAAAAACATTAAGCTTTCAAAAGTGTTCTTTAAAAACATTCCTAGACATCTATAGATATATATTATATATATATATAAATATTTATAATAGATATATATTCTTGAAATAAAAAAAAATCATATTTTAGATACTATTTTTTTTATAAAAAAAAAATTTTTTTATTATTTCAAGTTTATTACAATCATATTTAAAACTTTTTTTTTTATATAGTTAAAAATATATCTAATATTATAACTTTTTTTTTATAACATTCAACTAACATTCTTTGTTATTTTTTCATTGATTAAAGTAAACTGAAAAATAGCCTAAATCACTTTTATATAATAATATGTACATATTTATTCTAAAAGAATTTGATTTTTACTAGTAATTTGTATAAAATTTTTCATATAAATGATACCTTTATATATTAATAAAAAGATGAACCTTTCTTTTATATTAAATAAATTTTTATAATATGTTATTATAATTTTCAAAATATATGTCAATCAAGGGTATTAATACTTAGTTATTTATCAATTTTTATAACTAACTAAGTTGTGATACTTTAATATATACTTATTAATTCTCATAACTTTTATCATTCATTTGATAAAAATTTATTAATATAATATTTAACTACCTTTTAATCATTCGTTTTTATATAAAATATATATATATTAATATATATATATATATTTTTTTTTTTAATAATATATATTTATAGCTTTCAAATTTTTTTTTCTCACATATATTATATCCATATGAAGGATGCTGGTGAGGCGGAATTCCGCCGCCTTTCATATACAAAGGAGAATTCTATTATTGTACTCTTATATCCAAAATTTAAATATATCTTTTTCAATGAATTGGATATCAAATATTAATACAATTAAATCATTCCAAATAATAATCTATTTATATATTCTTATAATACCTCTACCCTTTATTGAGGGAACTAAAGATGCTTCAAGATTATTTGAAGATTTATTATCTGATTACAACAAATTAGTCCGTCCTGTTGACAATACCAATGATACGGTGGTAGTAAATTTTAAACTAAAATTGTCACAACTACTCGATGTCGTAAGTTGATATATATAAATATATGTATTCTTTTTTTTTATAACAAATTAAAAAAAAAAAGCTACAAATCAAAAATATTCTTTTTTTTTTTCTAAATATATTTACATAATTTGAAAAAAAAAATAAATTAAATTTTCTTACTAATCACAAAAAAAAATGTTTATATACATATTTATTTATTGTATTTTTCAGCATGAAAAAAATCAAATTATGACTACAAATGTTTGGTTACAACATGTAAGTTTTATATGTATTAAAAAAAATTATAATTTTAAATTTCAAAATTTATATAATTTCTTAGTACTTTTTTTTATATATTTTCTATTCATAAATTCCCAAGTTTACTTTTTAGTCTGTATTTTATCATTATTTTTTTAAGAAAAAAAAACTTACCATTTTTATCTTTTATTTATTTTTTTTATTCTCTCTCTTTTATTAAATAAAGATAAATAACTGGCTTCTTCTTCTTCTTTTTTTGTTGAAAAAAAATAGATAAAATGAAAATAGTTACTATTTATAATATATCAAATTATATATTTTTTTTTTGAAATTTATACTTTTATATATCTTATTTCTTACTTCCTTAAATATGATATTATTTTGTTTTTTTTTTTTAGTCTTGGATTGACTCTAAACTAAAATGGGATCCTGCTGAGTATGGGGGTGTTGATGTTTTGTATGTGCCTTCAGATCTTATATGGTTACCGGATGTTGTTTTGTATAATAATGCTGATGGTAATTATCAAGTTTCAATAATGACAAAAGCAAAACTTTCTCCTAATGGTACAGTTGAGTGGGCACCACCTGCTATATATAAATCTATGTGTCAAATTGACATTGAGTGGTTTCCTTTTGATTTGTATGTTATAGACTTTTTTTTTCTTAAAATATTTATTTGATAAAAAAAATATTTTTTTTTAGACAAACATGCCATTTAATTTTTGGATCATGGACATATGGAGGATTAGAAGTTAACTTAAAACATAAAGATTGGCATCTACAAAGAGAGGAACAAGAATTAGTAATAGGTTATGATAGAGAATATAATGAAACAGTTTGGATTGTAGATAATGGAATAGATTTAAGTGATTATTATCCAAGTGTAGAATGGGATATTCTTAATGTACCAGGAAAAAGACATGAAAAAAGATATCCTTGTTGTGAATCACCATTCATTGACTTGACATATGAAATTCATCTTAGAAGAAAAACATTATTTTATACAGTTAATTTAATTTTTCCAAGTGTTGGTATAAGGTAAAATATAATAATTATTTTTATGTACAAACAAATAATTAATTAATTTTTTTTTTAATTTTAGTTTTTTAACAGCCTTAGTCTTTTACTTACCATCAGATGGGGGAGAAAAAATATCTCTATGCATATTAATTCTTATATCTCTTACAGTTTTTTTCTTACTTTTAGTTGAAATCATTCCATCAACATCACTAGTTATACCATTAATAGGAAAATATTTACTTTTTACTATGGTTATGGTAACATTATCAGTTATTGTTACTGTTATCACATTAAATATACATTTTCGTTCCCCATCAACACATACAATGCCAAAATGGGTTAGAAAAGTTTTTATACAGGTGTTACCATATTATCTTTTAATGAGAAGACCAAAAAAAGTTGTAAAAGAAGAAGAAAGTGAGGTAAAAAATTGTAAAGGAATTTTAAGAAATGCAATGTTAATTAAAAAAGATGAACCTGAAGTTAAAATTAAAAAAAATGTATATTTTATTTTTTTTTATTTAATAATAATATTATTAATAATATTTTTAGTCATATTCACGTAGAAAATCATCATTTGTAAATGATAGAAAATTTTCTATGCGTTCAGGACATACATCAGCATTATTTGAACAAATGGATTATTTATCTCCTCATTATATAACAAATGCAATGAATAGTTCATCATCATCAAGTAGTGTTATTAATGCTACTGGATCATGTCATGATACCTCAATTAATAATAATAAATCTCAACCATTTGGATCAACATTTGGTATATTAACAGATCCAACAAATATAGGAACAAGTAGTAATATTACTCAAGAAACACAACAACCATTATCAACATCAATAAAAGAACATCTTAAAGTTGGAGGACAACAAAATATTACTAGTGGATCAAGTAACAATAATAATAATAGTAATAATAATAATAATAATAATAATACAAAATTATATACACCAATACAAAGTGCCGTGGATTCAGTAACATATATAGCTGGTCATTTACGTAATGAAGAAGAAAATCAACAAGTAATAGAAGATTGGAAATATGTATCAGTTGTAATGGATCGTATTTTTTTGATGCTTTTTACCTTCTTTTGTATAACAGGAATAATAGTAATTATTTTAAGAGCACCAACAATATATGATAGAACGGAGGCGTTAGCATAAAAATGGGTGAGAATATAAATTCATGTTCATTCTTTTATATGGGTAAAAATACAAGTTTGATTAATAAAAAATTACTTCCTTTTAAAGTTGAATAATTTATTGTCATGAGAAATAAATAAAAAAATAAGGAAAATAATGATAAGTATTCACAAAACAAACTTGTTATGTATAATAATTTTAAAGAAGCCTTTCTAATAATTGTTAAATATATTAATAAAATTTTAGTATCGTATATTATTCTCTTTTTTTTATTTTTTTTAAACTTTATTCATGCTTACAAGAAAAAAAAAATTATAAATTAATAATTTATTATTTTGTAATAAAAATGTGACCTTTTTAAGAAAACATTTTAAAGATAATCTTTTTTTTTTAATCTTTAGTTTCAAATTATAGTTAATTGATTTCTTAAATATATTACTATAAAAATGATAATATTTTCAATTTTATTGATAAAAAAAATAAATAATTTTTCTTATAATATTAGTACCAATAGAAGTTATCCAAATTTGAATATTTAAAAATATATTGGTTCAATAATTGAATAAGATATTAAAATAAAGTATACATATAAATTTCTTATTTAGTTATCTTAATTTTAAATAATGATTTTTTCTTTTAACAACAAAAGTATGCCTCTTCAAACTTTTTGAAGATGTATTTTGAATTTAAGTTCTAATATATCTTGAAAAGCCATATTCAATTTTATTAATATAGCATATTATTATAAAGTCTTAGATAATAAGCCAATAGCTTATAGTTGGATCATCTTTTCAAATATAATAATTTATATTTATATAGATGAATTAAAGTTAGAAAAACTTTTACACTTTGAAAATATGGTATTTTTAAGATAGTCATAAATTGTTTATCATTCTTTATATATATTTTCACATTCTTACTAATCTTACTTGTCCTTACAAATTACCACTAATAAATGTTCTTTTCCATTAACACATCAAAAAAAAATATATATATATATTACTTTTACTGTTTTTTTTTATTTTTCTTTTATAGATAAAAAAAAAAAAAAGATTTACGATATTATTTAGGTAAAATATCATTTTATAGGTTTACATCGGAAAGAGGAATAAAATATCTTCTTTTTTTTTAAAATAAATTATCAAAAATTTATACTACCACAAAAATTAGACTCCTTTATCATTTTTATCTACTTTTCCTGAATATAGATAAATATTTATTTATAGATATCTCTTCTCATTTATCAAATATAATATTTTTAAAAGAAAAATATTCAAAAATTATTCAACCATCATCAATTCACGCTTCATTTTTAATTTTTTACCACATCTTTTGTATGATAGAATTGATAAGAAAAAAAAAGAACATTTATCTTTACATTTGATGATATTAATGACAATTTTTTTGTTTTTTTTTATCAAAACAATCTATGTTAAAATGTTTTTTTTTTCCATGATTTTTTTTTAAAACAACTAAAGTTGTTTTTATTATTGAAGTGATAATTTATTTTCTTATATTTTTTTAGTTAAGCTACCTAAAAGTATTAATTATTTTTCTTTTTATAAATTTATTTTGGATTATTTTTACAGGTAACCTGTCAATTAATATTAACAAAAAAGTTATAATTAATAAATTTGAAGAAAAAAATTTTTTTTTTATTATTAATATAAATATGTCAACATCAGGTAAGTTAACTAAATGTAAAATAAATAATAATAGATAAAAGTCTCATATCAATAGTTTTTTTTTCTTAAATAGTAATTTATCATCATTACTAATATATATTGTAGCATTATTTATAAAAGTTTATCATAAATAAATATCTTTGAAACATTATTTTTTATATTATATATATGTCAATGTTGTAATAAAAATGAAATTTATATGTAAAAAATGTTATTCATCATTATAAAAAATTTTTTATAACTATTTATTATCTTTTTTATATTGTATTCTTTTATTTCTTACTTTAAAAAAAAATGTATCTCCATTGAGAGAGATATTTTATCAAAAACTATTTTTTGTTTCAATTAATAAGAAATATAAAAAATTTCTTTGATATTTTAATACTATATAAAACTGATATGGTAAGGAAATTGGTTTTACTTTATTATATGTTTGATATAATAATAAAAAATTTATTCTTTGATATTTGATGGTATTAATATCATCATTAATATATCTTCCATCACTTTTATATATTTTTTTTTCACTCAATTTTTATACTTTTGTTATCATTAAACTCCCTTTTGTCATTCTTTTTAACAATCTATCTTTATCTTTAAATATTATTGTTTCTTTGAACGTAGAATTAAGAAGGATTATCTTGAATTGATACATGCACTTTAATTTACCATATTATTCTCTTTATACAAAATATTATACTTTTCTTTATTTTCTTTTTATTTATAGAATATTTAAAGAATTGTATTGTTTTAATTTGTTTTAAATTTTTGATATTAAGTATTTATTTTTGTTTTTTTAAAGTTAATATCTTTATTCATTAATGTAATTTTATCTTAAACTTAATAGTAAGTAATTAAAAATAAATTTTTCTTTTTTTTAATGATTTATAAAAATTGTCTAAATATTATTAATAAAAATATAGTAAAACAAAAAAAAAACAATCTTTCATCAAATTATTCAATTGTATTTCTTTTCCCATTAATTTTCTTAAACTATCTGTAAATAAAAGGAAAAAAAATTTTTTTTTTAATTTGTTAACTTCTCTCTTTCTTATTTTACTCTCCAATAGACACTCTCCATTATAATTTGAACATGTTAAAATATATGTTTAAAACTATATAGATATATATATATATAAATTTTTCTTTACAAAAATTACTAAAATTTGCTTTTAAATTACATTATATCAATTTTCCTTTGATTGAAGTTAACAGGAAGTACCAAAAAGTTCTAAGGGTATTAGAATATGAAAACTTATTTCTATAAATTTAACATTTTAACTAATTTTTTTTAGATACTATTAAATATTATCTATCTGGTACATTTTGTAAGATTTAAAATTATTAAGATAAAGAAAAATTTACTAAATAAAAATATAAAAATAAATATATTTTTTTTTTGTTATTTTTTTTAATAAATTAGCTATATATATTCTATATTATATGTTTTATAATATTTCAATAAAATAAAAATTACATAATCTTTTTTGTGTTAACATTAGAGGAGAAAAAAAAATAAGTTTATTAAATATCCTTATCTTACTCCCATATAATCGTAGGAAGTTTTAAAATCTTATTTTTCTCTTATTAAATATTAATCATTTTTATTTTCCTTTATATTATATTCAAATATATCAATATGCACAATTATTCTTCATTCCTTCCTTCATCAAATATAGTAAAAAAAATATGCTCTGTGAAAATTTGTTTTTGACATCTTTTTAACTGTGATAAAAAAATATATATACTTTTTTTTTTTATTAAGTTTTAATATACATATTTTTTGGTATTTTTTTTTTATTTCTTATTACTATTTCTTTCTTTTTTATATTTTAAAGTATTTATCAGATTTTTTGATATATCTTTTATACAAAAAAAAAAATTATATATGGGATTGTTAATTAATAAAAATAATTACAAGTTTATTTTTATTTTATTATCTTTTGTCTTTCCAATATTAATAAAAAATCAGTCATTTAATTTTTACTCAAATCCATCAAAAAGTTCATCATCCTCTTCCTATGAAGAAATTGAATCTAGTGAGGAGGAATTAAACAATAATATAAGTTTTAACTTGTATAGTAAGTTTAAAAAATAAAAAAATTTAAACATAAAAAAATATTTCTTATTCCCATTTCAAATCATTTTGACACTCCATAAAAATTTATATTTTATAAAAATAAAAGAATCACTCTATCAAATATTTTATATTTTTTAACTATTAAATAAATATCTTATTCTTTTTGATATATACATATATAAATATTAAAATTTATTTTATTTTAAGATGGTAAATTTCAAAATACTGTTACATTTGAGGATGAGGAACGTCTTGCAATAGATATGTTTAAAGACTACAATCGTTTAATAAGACCATCACCATGTAATAATATTTCTGTTGTTATGGTTGAATTTGGTATGGCAATGATATTATTAATTAATATTGATGAAAAAAATCAAATTATGCAAACAAATGTATGGTTAACATTTAATTGGAATGATTGTCAATTTAATTGGGATCCTAAAAATTATGGTGGAATAGAAAGTTTAAGGGTTGCTAATGATCGTGTATGGCTTCCTGAAATTGTATTATTTAATAATGCTGATGGTAATTATGAAGTTAGTTATCATTCTAATGTTGTTGTTGATTATAAAGGCAATGTTCAATGGGTACCACCAGCTATATATAAAAGTAGTTGTACTATTGATGTTGAATATTTTCCTATGGATCAACAAATATGCCATCTTATATTTGGTTCATGGACATATAAAAAAGATGAAGTTAAATTAAGTTGGTATATGAATAAAAGAAGTGTTGAGTTAAGTGACTATAGTCCTAGTGGTATATGGGATGTAATAGATGTTCCTGGACAATTGACAGATGATAAAAGTAGAATACATTTTCAAATAGTTATTAGAAGAAAACCATTATTTTATACTGTTATTCTTATAATACCAACAGTCCTTATGGCATTCCTTTCAATTATGGTTTTTTATCTTCCAGCAGAGTGTAATGAAAAAATAACACTTGGAACATCAATTCTTCTTGCTTTAGTTGTCTTTTTATTACTTGTTTCAAAAATATTACCACCAACATCTGATACAATACCGTTAATGGCAAAATATTTATTATTGACATTTGTCCTTAATATTTTAACCATCATGACAACTGTCATAATAATTAATATATATTTCCGTTCTGAGACAACACATCAAATGCCAGAATATGTTAGATATATCTTTTTGACATTGTTACCACAAATATTAATGATGCAACGACCAGAAAGGATTCCTGTTTTTAATGGATATTTTGTGGAAGAGTATAATGCTGATGAAATTTTTGATGCTAGTTTATTAATGCCAAGTTTACCTGCAACAATGTTACCATTTACCAATTTAGGTAAAACTTTTTCACCCCTAGAAAGGAGAAAAAAACGTATTATTGAAAATTCACCTGAATCATCAAGTTATTTTAAAAAAAAATCACTTAATTCACCAAATATTGGAAGAATTAATTTTAATAATTTTAAAAAATATTCAATAAAAAAATTTGACATAAAAAGTAATGTTAGAAAATTTAGTAATATTCAAATAGGAAATCCTTTTATAGATGGTAATCAAAATACAAAAGAAAATGGAATATCATTAAAGAAAAAGGTATCATTTTCATTAGCTGATATAAAAAGTTTACAAAATCATGGTAGTAAAGAATCGGTAAAAAAAATTTCTAACATCTGTAATTCTTATGATTCTGATGATGAAAATTTTAATAATATTCCAATAAAAAGTGATATTGTAGTTGAGATGAAAGAAAAAGAACAACATCCATCATCAGCTTACTCAACAAATTACATTAATATTCCATCAAAAATTTTGAATGATAATAATAAAAAATATCATAATAATAATAATGATAATAATAGAAATAAATGTAAACGTTCTGTAAGAGAGGAGATAAAAGAATTATCAGGAAATGTTAGAGAGACAATTGAAGGTATTGCATTTATAGCTGAACATATGAAATCAGAAATGGGAAGTAAAAAGGTAATTTTTTAATTATTATTATTTTTTAATTAAATATTATAAAAAATATTTATAGATAAAAGATGATTGGAAGTATATTGCTATGGTTTTAGATCGCCTTTTACTTCTTATCTTTTTTGGTATCACACTTGGTGGTACATTTTCTATAATATTTTCTGCTCCACATATTTTTGAATTTGTTGATCAAGATGCTGTAATTGAAAGATTAAAACTAATGACTAATGAACGTGCTAATAATCTTTTGACATAACACTTTTTTTTTTTGTTTCTTTTTATTCATATTTATTTTCAAAATATTTTTATATATTATTTTTTTATACTTGATATGAGACTTTTTAAAAAAAAAAAAATTAAAAATATTTAATTAATAAGTAATAATATACTCTAGATTTTTTGGTAATATTATTAATAATAAATATACAATTTATAACCAAAACATTAATGTCAAATGATGAAGAAAGGTTAGTTGTAGATTTATTTAGAGGATATAATCACTTAATACGACCTGTACCTAATACTTCAACTGAAGCACTAGAAGTATCATTCTCATTAGCAATGGTTTTATTAATTAATGTTGATGAAAAAAATCAAGTTATGCATACAAATGTATGGCTTACTATTGAATGGACTGATTATCAAATGCGATGGGATCCAAGAAATTATGGTGAGATACAGACAATTAGAATGTCACCAGATAGAATGTGGTTACCAGATATTGTATTATTTAATAATGCTGATGGAAATTATGAAGTATCTTTTTATTCAAATGTTGTTGTTTCACATACAGGAAAAATGCTTTGGGTACCACCAGCTATATATAAAAGTAGTTGTACTATTGATGTTGAGTATTTTCCTATGGATCAACAAATATGCCATCTTATATTTGGTTCATGGACATATAATGAAAATGAAGTTGTAATTAATTATAAAGATGGTAGTAAAATGGTTGATTTAAATGACTATAGTCCTAGTGGTATATGGGATGTTATGGATGTACCAGGAGAATTAATACATAAAAAAAGTAAAATAGCTTATCAAATAATTATAAGGAGAAAAGCATTATTTTATACTGTTATTCTTATTATTCCAACAATTTTAATGGCCTTTTTATCAATATTAGTATTTTATTTACCAGCTGAAGCAAGTGAAAAAATAACATTAGCTATCTCAATCCTTCTTGCTTTAGTTGTCTTTTTATTATTAGTATCAAAAATATTACCACCAACATCATCAACAATACCATTAATGGCAAAATATTTATTGTTAACTTTTATAATGAATATTATGACAATCTTAGCAACTGCTGTTATAATAAATATCTATTTTCGTGGTCCAACAACACATACAATGCCATTATGGGTTAAAATAGTTTTTCTCAAGTATTTACCATTATTTTTAATGATGACTAAACCTGAAAAAGATGTCATTATCAATTTATCAAATAAAAAAAAAAGACAAAAAACTATTGATATTAAATTAATGGGAAAAAATTCAATTACAAGAAAATTTCTTTTTAAAAAAAATACACCATTTAAAGGTAAATATTTTTCTGGTAATGAATGTATTGATACTTATACACCTGGAGAATTTATTGAAATGTCCTCAACACGAATACATCATCCCCCAACACCAACAAGAAAGGTTAAAAATGAAAAAAATGTTAAAGAAAAAAAAGGTGGATATCATAATTTATCAAAAAAACCTATTTTTGGTGGATATTTTGAGAAAGGAAATGATGAGATGATAATTAATAAAGAAACATATCTTGCACCATCACCTACACCATCAAAAATAACATCATCCTCACAGGATGATGATGATGATTCAATTTTTAGGTGTCAATCTGCAAATCCTATCAAAAGAAATGATGAGGAGGATGAGCAAAAAGTTAGGATGCGTTGTGAAAGTGAAGATATTCAATCAATGTTGAGTGAAGAAGCACTAAAAGCAATGACAGCAGTTGAATATATAACGGAGCACTTGAAACAAGATAACCAATATAAAAAAGTAATTTATCATTTTTTTTTTATAAAATATTATAAATGATTGAATTTTTTTTTTTAATTTTTAGATACGTGAAGAATGGAAATATGTATCAATGGTTATAGATCGAATACTTCTTTATGTCTTTTTTTCTGTAACACTAGGAGGAACAATTGGAATATTATTTAGTGCACCAAATATTTTTGATAATGTAAATCAAGCAGATATAATCGAAAGATTAAAAGCTCAAGCTGAGGCTGAAAAACTGGTTAATTAATCTAAACATATAATATGTTAATAAAAAAAACAATAAATTTCTTTTTTATATCATTGGAATTTTTTGTTTAAAAAAATTACATATGTTAACTATTAAAAAAATATCATGAAGAAATATTTTTTAATATTTTTTATTTTCTTTTTTCAAGTACTATCTCAGGATAACAATATTACATTATGTAATGATCATTTTATGACATCATATTTAAGAGATTATGTTGTATGGTATCATAATCAAAAAAGATTATCATTATCTACAAAAAATACTTGCTTACCTATAGCTAAGAAACTTAATGAATTGGTAAGAGAAGAAAATTTGTTGACTTTTTTTTTATAAAATAATTTTTTTTTTTTTAAATTAGACATATGATTGTAATTTAGAAAATACAGCAGTCAATGCTTCAATGTCTTGTAAATTAGAATTATATGATGATGACGAAATTGGTGAAAATCTTTATATGGGAAATAATGCATTAGATTATATTTATAACGTTAATGATGCCTTAGAAAGATGGTGGACACAACACATTAATTTAGAATCAATCTATTTTAATCATACTCATAATATTTTAAATTTTGGACAAATGGCATGGGCAGATAGTTTAAGAGTTGGTTGTGCTGTTAAAACATGTAACACCAAAACATTATTTATTTGTCACTACCAACCAAGGTATGATAAAAAAAAATCTCATTTATTTTATTTTTATTTTAGAGGAAATATTGTTGGAGAACCTATTTATAATATAGAAACACAATGCTCCAATGGCACAAATTGTAAATCATTTAATGGAAATTTCTGTAACAATATTACTGGATATTGTTAAAAAGATCTCTTTGAATCAAATAATGATCATATTTATAAATCGTTAAAAGTTATATTTTGATATACCACAACATTATAAAAATTAAATATTAATTTTGAATTTAATTGTAATTTTTTATGAGAATAAAAAAAATTAATCTCATATATTAAATATTAAACTTGAAAAACAATACTTTTTATTTTTATCTTTCTAATAAAACTTTGTATTACGTTGTTCCTCAATCAAAAGTAACAAATTATTAAAAAAATCATACAGATTAAAAGTTCATTTATACTAAACTTATTTTTAAATAATAAAAAGTATTTAATCAAAAAGTGCACTAATAAAAATTAATGTTTTAATATACAAGTTTTTCTACAGATCAAATAATAATTTGATCATTAAAACTTTTTTTAAATAATATATATACAATAGTAATAGTTATATAAGGGACTTCAAAACTTTTTTTAATAAAATATCAATCAGAATTATGGAAAAAATATTTTAGTAAATGAGATATCAATATGTCTTATCAATTAAATATAAAAAAAAACTTTTTTAATTAAAAAACTTTATATTAACATATAAATAAATATTTTGATAAATAATAGCAGTATTCAATAGTGAACCAAAAGTTAAATTTAGAAGATTTGGATAATAAGATAATAATACAAAAACGATAATTTCAAAAGATTTAAAAATTTAGAATATCTTACAAAATCAAAAAAGAATACCATATAACGTATCAATATTTTTAAATATTTTAAATTTTGAAAAATAAATATTAAATTTAATTAATTAAATCTTGAGTTATGTAAAAGAAAAGTTTTGCCTTGTACATACATACATACTCATAACACAATGTTATACATTTGACAGACAAAAAGAAAACTAGCGAATGAAATAAAATGGATGTGGGTGCTCTCTTTCTAGAAGTCGCCGGTTTATAAAACCCAGTTTGAGGTAATTATTGGATTCTGAAAGAATACTTTCAGTTTTCGAAATTTTGGAATGAAGTTGGAAACAGCTTCTAATATTGTGTTTTCTAAGGATGACTTAGTCAATAAAAGAGGTAGTTGCCATGACGTCACCAAAAAAGGTCTTTTGAATTCTGAAAAAATTAGAAAAATAGCAAAAGAATTAATTCAAACAGAAGTTCCTATGAGTAAAATTGTAAGAAATACCTTTTTGTATGTTAAAGTTACATTGAGAAAATTAATGAATATAAAAAAATTCATGTACCTGCTGTAAAAGACGCATTCGGCGGTTTATAAAACCCAGTTTAAGGTTATTATTGGATTCTGAAAACCATCTTTCAGTTTTCAAAATTTTGGAATGAAGTTGGAAACGACTTCTAATTTTGTGCAGATTCAAAATAATTTCACTAATAGAAAAGGTGATTATTATGCCGTTATCAAAGGCGGTTTTTTTAAATCGTGAAGAAATTAGAAAGATAGAAAATAACAGAAGAATTAATTTAAAATTCAATTGATTTTTATTTAAACAGAGGTTCCTTTGGGTAACATTATAGGAAATACTTTTTATGTATGCTAAAGTAACATTGAGAAAATTAATGAATATAAAAAAATTCATGTACCTGCTGCACAAGGTGCATTCGATGGTTTAAAAAACCGGTTTATAAAACCATTTCTCTTTTTTTGTCATCAGAGAGAAGGTGCTTTTTTGTTTTTTTTTATTGCACTTATTGCTCTAAAGAGAGGACCCAAGCAAAGAAATACCAGCATATGGAAACTAACCCTCGGCTTGGAGACCCGAGTGGAGAGGTGGTATCCAATGAACCTTTCCAAATGACCGAAAGAGGAAGAAAAAGAAAAATTTTGGAAGATATTAATAATATTAATCATAATAATGATGATATAACACCAAAAAAAAAAGATGAAAATTTGATGAAAATGGGTATTAATAAGACTTATGCTGAAATAGTCAAAAATAATGAAAATAACATTAACAAAAGTAATACAAAAGTAAGCAAAGCGAACATAAGATTTTGTAATCTGGCCAAAAAGAAACCAATTTCTAAACCTCCTAAAATAATGGCCAAATCTAAAAAGGTCATTAACCACTTGATTCCTGAGAAAAAGGATATTATTCATGGAAACTCTTTTAATTTAAATCCAAACCAAAGATGGATCATCTTCCAAAAACAATGCGGAAGAAAACAAAAAATTTTTAGACATGAATTAAGAAAGTGGACACCAATAGAAGAAATTGATTTCTTACTTCATGACAAACTCAAAGATCTTATGAAAATTTGGGATAAACCTAAAGTAAATCACAAAGAATCAATGATTACTTGGAGAAAAGCCTCAAAAGAAATCCTTATTGCAGGAATGATTACTAAAAGCTATGACTCAAGAAAATTTGATGACGAAGGTAATCGAATTGATAATATCATAAAACTACAAAAAGCATTAAAAAGAACAACTACTTTTCAAAAAAAAGTCAGAAATGACTTAAAAAAGAAAGGCAACAAAAATGCTGAATATAGAATCAGGCAAATAATCAAAAAAAATAAGAAAAAGTTCAAAAATATTGAGCAAATTCTTCATTTTAATGATCAAAGAATCACAAAACTTGGAGAAAGACTCAAAATAACAAATGATAAATATGAATATCTCAGAATTAATAAAATCTTTGAAAATAAACCATCTCTTAAAGTCCTAGAACAAAATAAAAAAAATATAGTTGAAATCTCTAAGGAAAAAATGCATGAATATCTTAAAGAATTCTTTAAAAAAGGTAATTGTGCTAAACCTCAAATCCTAAAAGAGTGGATGAACCATATGAAAAGTCAACAAGTTAATGTTACTCAAAACTATGAATTTAATGAAGAATATTTTGATGAAATTCTTAAATATTCACAAAACTGGAAATGCCCAGGAGAAAATGGCATCCCAATATTCTTGATCAAAAAATTACCATCTGCTAAAACATTTGTAAAAAAATGGATGAAAGGAGTTGTTGAAAATAGAATTCCTATTACTGAATATGACATCAAAGGAAATGCCTATGCCATTTTCAAAAAAGGTGATAAAAATATTGAAAGTAACTATAGATTCATCAATGCACTAAATAGCCATTATAAATTGTTAATGAAATACTTAAATAAATGTGTACGAGAGTGGTGCAGCAATTTAATATCTGATAATCAATTTTCAGGAAAACAAGGTTATGATGGAGCTTTAGATATTGGTATAACTAATAGAATCCTACAAGAAATGGGACAATTTGCACAAGGATGGTATGATATGCAAAAAGCTTATGACAGTGTTGATCATTCTAGACTAAAAATGATCATTAACAGTGTTAAAGAAATACCAAAACCCATAAGAAATTTACTATGTAAATTACCTAAAATGTATAAATTTTCTGTTGTAAATTGCTCACCTAATAGAGATGAAAATGGTAAAATCATTAAAGAAAAAAAGAAATCGTGGATTACAATGAAAAGAGGAATATACCAAGGATGCTCCTTAGCACCATGGTTATTTTGTTTATGTCTAGCTCCATTACAATGGAAAATGAAACAAATTATTGACCCAATTGATCTTTATGGACAAAAAAAAATAGATATTCTACTATTTATGGATGATATAAAAGGTTTTGGAAAAAACAAAAACGAATTAGATAAAATCACAAATCTAATAATAAATTATGGTAAAGAAATTGGTTTAACAATTAATAAAGATAAAACAGAATACAGTATACCTGATGAGGAAAAAATAATTCAGTACAAATATATGGGAGTATATGAAAATAACAAAACTGCGTGTGATGAAATCAATGCTGAACAATTATTAATGAAATTAGATGAAAAAATGGATAAAATATTCAATTCAAAATTAAATGTAAAAAATATTATCAAAGCAATTAATGGATGTGTTATACCAACTTGCACATATCTATTTTCACATGAATTTAGTGATGAGGAAAGAATCCAACTAGCTAGAAATGTAGATATTAGAATAAGAAGCTATATGAATACAAAAGGTATGAAACTTTCTTCCATCAGTAATGCTAGATGTTACTTACCAAGAAAACAACTTGGTTTAGGACTTCGTAGCACTGAAGTTGAAATGGACAAGGACACAATAAAAAATTTCATACATATAATCCTTTCCCCACATCTAAAATTTGCAATTATTCATGATGCTAATCATGGAAATAAATGGAGAAATAGAGCAATGTTAGCAGCTAATAAATATGGAATTAATTTACAAACTAATGCTGAAAATACAAAAATAATTATTAATAACAAAGAGTTTAGTAGCTTTAATTTAAAAGAAGCAAAATATAAAATAAAAGAATTAATTAATGAATTTTCAGATAAAAGCTGGGAAACCCACTATAAAAGAAAGAAAACATTTCCAAAAATAGCTAATGAAATGGAATTAGAATGCCCATGGCTAACAAATGGTAATATTACACCTGAAATCTTTTACAAAGCATCTATGTATCAGGATAATTCTTGTATAAAATTAAACTCTCCAGGAAATACAGAATCAAAATGTTTGTACTGTTATGGTAGAGACAACAGTAAACATATTATGGCTGACTGTACCAATGAGGAAATGGTTAAAAAAAGGAAAACTAGACACGACAAAGTATTAGAATCAATAGTTAATTCTATTTCTTATGAAAAAACAAAAAAATTCATTAATATGAAAAATTTAAGGAAAATCCATGAAATTAAAGACATTAAAGTTGCAGTGGACCAAGTAAATTACATAAATGGAGAAACAATTCACCATTCAAGACCAGACTTAATTATTGAAACTAATAACCAATTAATAGTAGCTGAAGTTAGTGTAGTAACTCCACTACATCTTTTATCTGCAAAAAAACTTAAAGAACAACGTTATACCATTAATGGTGAATCAGAAATTTTAGTACCTTCCGATAATCTACAAGAAGGATCTAATTTCTGTTCTTATCTCCAAAAAAATAGTGCAAAACAAGTAATCTTCATACCACTTATTATAGGAACGCTAGGCGAACTTGATGGTTTAAATCAAAAATGCTGGAACAATTTTATTCAATTATTAGGCTTATCTCCAGAACTTATATGGCGAGCAAGTAAAATCGCAACTGAACAATCAATTTACATAGTGGACCAATACATAAAAACAAAACTCAATAATTAAGCAAATTACTTTATTAATATTAAATTTAACTACAGAATCTCAACAATTCAATAAATTACAAAATGCTATAAGTTCCTTAGAACTTTATACTAACAAATTTATTCATTTTGGAATAACAATACCCAACTAAAGAATTCATCAAACTTCCAATTTAATAACAACTTCTCAAAAAATATTAAATTCTAAATATAATTTTATATAGATTATTTATTTATTTATTTACTTATTGTATCTTCCTCCGATCTAAACATTTACGGGTTGGTGAATGTCACCCAAGCAAAAATTAGTATAACATATATTTAATTAATTATTTGTTTTTTTATATTGTTACTTTTTTTAAAGCTTGTAAAATAATAAAAAATAAAAAATAAAAAACCCAGTTTGAGGTAATTATTGAACTCTGAAAGAATGCTTTCAGTTTTCAAAATTTTGGAATGAAGTTGGAAATGACTTCTAATGATGATTGTTTTTTTTTACCAATTTTTAGAGGAAATTTGATGTAAAAAAGAGCCTTCTTGTTGGATGTGATTAAAATGAAAACAAAACTATTAGGAATATCAATATGAAATAATTACCCTTTATGTAAGCTAACTAATAACAATAATAATTAATATGATTTTTTTTATAAAATAATAATATATATTTTTGCTACAAATTAGCAAACAATATTATAAATTATTATTGTTAATTTTTTCAATATTCATTGTTTTATTAGAATTTTTATTAAACCTGGACTTTAGTAAAATGTCCTATTTTTTCAAATTATCTAAAATTTTTCATTTTAATACTTATTATCAATAATTGAATACATATTCTAATTTAGCTAACATAAAGACTATATTCAAGATATCTAGAAAAAAAATATATGACTAAAAATATTTGAGATTATTAATTTTAAAAAGAAAATCAGGAATAGAAAATGTTAACAACAAAATAACTGATATATATTTTTACTATTAATAAAATATTGTAAATTTTTTGTTTTTTTTTTAAATATTTTTGAACTTACTTTGAGTTTAAAAACTTTAAATATCAAAGATGTAAAATTTTAGAAATGAGCATGTCTTATTTGTTAATAAAATACGCTAAAAATTTTACTTCCTTAATACACATTATTATATTAAAAATAAAGAATTAGTTAAATAAAAATTTAACATAATTCTTATCAACATTAAAAGTAATCTACAATTACATATTTATTCACAACCTTCTATAACTTTAAAATCTATACAAAAATTTAAGAAGATGTTTAATTATTAATTAAAAAAATAATCTTATAAAAGAAAATTAAAAAATTAAAATCATATATTTATATATATTTAGAGGGAACTTTTTACAAGAAAAACTAAATAATCTTAATTTCTAACAAAAAGATAATTACATACATTGTGGTATTATTATACAACATTTTTGCTTGTTCTTTAAATTAATTATAAATGAACGAAAAAATTTAAAGTTGAAAATAAATGTATCATTAAATGAGTAAAATAAAATACAATTGAAGACAATATATATAATGCTAATCGTTACTTCTCTTGATCAAGCAAAATCCAAGAACGAAGTTAAGTAAGTTTAAAAACATATAAAAACTTGTTAAACCTTCTTATATATATTTATGTATTTCATAATTTTTTTTAAATGTTGCTGTATATTTTACAAAAATATTTATTATCTTGTCCTATTTTATCATTACTTTTGTTCTTATTATTATCTCATTAATTAAAAACTTTCAAAAAAAATTTTTTCATAATTGGTCTAATTTTTAAAAATAAGAAATTTATCTTTTTAAAATTATTGTAAAATTTTTAAGAGGTATCATTTACCTACACAATTACTTTAATATATCATTATTTTACTTTTGTTAGTAGAAGTTTTTAAAGTTAATTATGTGTAAAACAGAGAAATAATTGTATTTTTAATTTAAAGTGGATTCTTTTATATTGTAATAATAAATAACTAATTTTTAAATATATTATTGTAATATTTTTTTCAAATAAAATAAATTAAAACTTAGTTATTAATAAAAAACACTTTTGAAGATAATTTTTTTTAAATAATCTAATTATTAATTAACAAATAATTATTAAATAATAATTTTAATTATATTTAAAACACTAACACATAAAGTATAATTTTTCTACCACTTAACAAAAAGTACTTGTTAAAAATTTTTATGACTTACAACACGTTAAAGATCTTAATAATAATATTTTCTGAATCTTAAACTTATCTTTAAATGTTTGAGTAATATATATACATACTCCTAAATATATATATATAACATAAGAATCTCATAAAAATACCATATCATTAATCTGGACATTTTCTTTGTTTAATATTTACATTATTATTAGTTATTTACAATCAAAGATATGTTTCACTTTTGTATATTACTTATATCAATCATTATTATAGTTTTCTCATTTTAGTGAAAATAATAGTAAATACGAGGAACATAATAACGATTCTGGTGAGTGTGGTAAAGAATTTTCTAAAGTTCAAAAAAATCTTGCTAAAGTTTCACAAGTACAAAAAACTATGAATATTTTGGGATCTGCTGTAACGGCAATTAAACCCCGTAATGATGATAGTTTTATTGATAGACTTAATTATTATTATTCTACTGTTATTATTATGGTTATGAGTTTAACAATTTCAGCTAAACAATATGTTGGCCAACCTATACAATGTTGGGTTCCAGGTGAGGTATGTCTTTATTTTTTTCTATAATTTTATAAAAAAAAAATTATTAATTTTTTTTCTGTAGTTTTCTAAAGCATGGGAACAATATGCGGAAAATTATTGTTTTGGTAATTTTTTTTAACATATTTTAAATTTAATAAATTGTAATAAAAAAAATATTTTAGTTCATAATACGTATTGGGTTCGTCCAAATGAAGATATACCACAAGATTATAATGAAAGGTTTGTAAAAAAAATATTTTTAAAAAATATATTTAAAATTTAGAATTAATAAACAATTAATTTACTATCAATGGGTACCTTTTTTAATGGCATTACAAGCAGTTTTTTTTTATATACCAATTCTTTTTTGGGGAGCAATAAATAGGATGTCTGGATTGAATGTTCCTAATGTAGTTAGATTAGCTGAGTGTGCTGCTGATACTGAGGAAGATGAAAGATCTAAAAATATTACAGCTATATGTACACATATAGAAGATTCTATAAGAATGCAAATAAATCATCGAAAGACAGCATCTCCATGTGAAAGAGTTGTCAAATTTGGTCTTTATGATGGTTCATTTATTAGAAATATGTATATAATTACCAAATTATTATTTATATGGAATCTTTATATACAATTTTATTTAATGAATCTTTTTCTTGGACAAAATAGTACATTATGGGGTGCTAGTATATTATATGATATAGCAACAGGTAAAAATTGGGAATATAGTGGAAATTTTCCTAGAACAGCTATATGTGATTTTAATGTTCGTGTTCTTGGGAATGTTCAACGATATAGTATACAATGTGTCTTAGTACTTAATATGTTTAATGAAAAAATATTTCTTTTTATTTATTGGTGGTTTGTTTTTGTTGGTATTCTTACAACAGGCGAAGCAATATTTTGGCTTATTAACACTCAAGTATTAAATAGAAGAATTGATTATGCTTCAAAGTAAGTATGACTCATTATTATTTATTAAGCTATATTAATATTATAAAAAGTATTATAAATAATATTATTTATTTACTTTTAAAACAAAAAGAAATATATATTTTTATTTTATTTTAGGCATATACCATTATCAGTAAAAGATAAAAAATTATTTCAAAAATTTTGTGATCAAAAAATAAATACAGATGTAATATTAATATTTCGCCTTATATCAATGCGTACTAATGATCTTATTGTTTCTGATGTTTTACAAATGTTATGGTCAATCTACAAAACTAGATCTCATTTAGATTCTGTATCTATTGCTTCAAATGTTGAAAATTATTCAGATGGTGTTAAATATACAAGTATAGAAAAATATTCTTTAAATAATATTAATCATAGATATAATTATTCAAAAAGTCCCCAATTTTTAAATAGTCCTGATACTGATAGTTTAATAAAATAATTTTATTATGTACAAAAAAATACTTATATATGTACGAATAATCATTTTTTTTAATCATTTTATATCTTTATGTTAGAATAGAACTTTTAAAAATAATAATTTATATCATTATATTAATTATTTTGATATTTCAAAATATTATATAAAGATATTTTTTTTATAACATATTAGTATTATGAAAATTTTTTTCTGGTGATTCTTTTTTTTTGTGCTTTAAAAAATTAGCATATTAAAAATAAACAAAAATTTATCAATAAACATTAAAATTCTATCAAAAATATAATTATCCAAAATATGTATAACTAATTTTAAAAATAAAATTAAAACTGTAAAGATAATTTTAATAAATTGTATCAATAAAACTAAACAGTACCAAACTCTTCTCTTTTATTTTCTAATGTACATAAAATTTTGTTTCAATGAATAAAAATCCGTAGAATGTCCTCCACATTAATATATCAGACTATTCATTTTTGGGATGTTTTGTATATCGAAGAATTGACATTTGTCCTTTTTGAATTTTGTTTTCTTTTCTTTCATTAAGTTTTACAAGCTTTTGTATATCCTTTTTAGTTTTTAGTTTGTTTTTCTTTGTTTTATCTTCCGATATATTATTTACAAATCCAATAACTTGTATTTCATCATCGGAAAAATCGTCTGATTTATTTTCTCTATTATCTTGATTTTTTTTCTCAGTTGAATTATTTACTATTTCATCACTATCAATGACAATTACTTCAATATCTTTGGAAGAAACATTTTTTTCCGTTACATCTTTATCTTGTGTTGTTTTTGATAATATCCTACTTTCATTTTTTATGTTAGAAACTTCCTTAAAACTATCATTCCATCCATCTTTTACATCCAATTTTCTTTTTCTACTTTCATTTACTTTACTGAAGAATGCAGTTATTGGAATTCTACTTGAAGTATCTTCAAATTTCGAAGCTGTAAATCCAATAACAAATATTTTATTTGTACCAAAATCAGGTATAGACTGTTTTAGATATTCTAGAGCAATTTTAGGTAAGTAATTTTCATAATCTACTCCATTCATAATTAAACTTTTTCTTTTCATTAATGCATTTTCATTATTAATTCCAATATTATGATAAAAAGCAAAACTTGTTGGCACTCTTTTACCTTGCTCTTTTTCATATTTTAATTTATTATGAAGATCTTTAGCAATACCCATTAAATTTTTCATAATTTCATTCAAATTATTTAAACCATTTCTAAAAGTTTTTGAACAAGAAACATCAGAATTTCGACTTCTTGCTTTAACTTCATCATCAAGACTACCATTTACAATTTTTCTAATTTTTTTAACCTCATCAACAGTAAAATGATCATATAAACGATAATCAGAAGTATTATCTAATTCGTTAATAGTTTCAATATTAAATTTTTCTACAAGTTGTTTTCCAAGAATACCACCAAATCCCGTAATCTCGACTATTTTAGCTTTTCCATAAACATTAGAAAATTGTTCTGGTAACATTATAGTCATTGCAAATGGTCTATGTCTTTTACAAACATATTTAGCAATCTTTTTTGAATAACTAACACCAACAGAAGTTTCATAATTAGTTTTTTCTTTTATCAACATCCTTAATCTAAAAGCTTCAACAAATGCTACATAAAAAGCTAATGTATCATTGTCCTCTTCATCAACAGCTCTAGAGAAACGTTCCATTAAATTAATTTTACCACTTTCCATAGTTTCTTCCTCATCATTAGTTGATGATAAAAAACATCGATCAAAAATGTTACTTTTTTGCATAACTTCATTAATAAATGGTTTCAAATCATTTTTCATAACATTTTTTACATGTTCTGTCATATCAAGATACATCTCATCTATAGATGCCTTTTCAACAATTGTACAACCAGAATTTTCTTTGATTACATTAAAAATTTTAACAGATTCCATTTCATATTTTGTTCGATCCGAACTATTTGAATGGGAACTTAATGGCATTCTCCGAATTTGGACACCATTAAAAATTTTTAAATCATTCTTATTCATTCCCCTTTTAATACCTAAATTTTTTGCTTCATATGAACATGCTATAACTTGCCCATCACCATATTGTGTTGACTGAAGAACTACAACAGGTTTCCCACGTATTGATGGATCTAAAACTTGTTCTGCTTGAGCAAAAAAAGCATCAACATCCAGTAGGCCAATATAATGATATTTTGTTTCTGTTACTGACATTAATAATAAAATATTTTAAAGTATAAATGATTATAAAAATTAATTAAAGAGGGAACTTTATTTTGTTATTGTGGTAGAAATGCATACTTATATCTTGACAATAAAATAAAATGAAAAACGTTTATTTTATATAAAAATGTATAATAAAAGATATATATTTTTATTTAATTAAGCTAATGAAATTTTCTCTAAAAACATTAAATATTATTTCAAAACCAAAAATAAATCCGCGGGTATATTTTGCAGGTATCCAACCAACCGGAGAACCACATCTTGGAAATTATCTTGGTTTTATTAAAAATTTTCTTCGTATTCAAAATGAGGAACCATCTACAACAAAAATATTTCTTTCTGTTGTTGATTTACATGCCATATCAACACAACTTTTTCCTAAAGAAATAATGAGAAATAATATTAGAAGTATGTTTGCTAGTTTATTAGCATGTGGAGTAAATTTAAATAAGACGGTACTTTTTAAACAATCAGATGTTTTGGAACATACACAATTATTTTGGATATTATCTTCATGTCAAACATTACCAAATCTTCAAAGGCAACCACAATATAAAGATAAAATAAATTTATATACTAAAGGTGATGTACCATTAGGATTATTATCTTATCCAGTTCTACAGGCATCTGATATTTTATTATACAAAACTACTCATGTTCCTGTTGGTGAAGATCAACTTCATCATATGAGTTTAGCAAGAAATTTAGCAAGAAAATTTAATGAAATTAATGAGATTGATTATTTTATTTTACCTGATGCTGTTCTTTCAAAAGCGCCTAGAGTCAGAAGTTTACAGAATCCTTTAAAAAAAATGAGTAAATCAGATGCTTCAAATATATCAAGAGTAGGAATATATGATACAGAAAATGATATAAGAAAAAAAATTCAAAAAGCAGTGACAGATGGTATTGGTGAGATATATTATGATGATAAAGAAAGACCTGGTATAAGTAATTTATTAACATTGTTAGCTGAATTTGAAAACACTACAATAGACGAAGTTAGTAAAAATGTTAAATCTCTCAATAAATTACAAGTTAAATCATATATAAGTGATAAAATTAATAAAGAATTACAACCTATTAGAGAAAGATATCATGAATTAATAAGAAATCCTAATGAAATTGATATTATAATAGATAATGGTAGAAAAAAAGCTAGTGAGGTTGCTTCTAAAACCCTTAAAGAAGTTAAAGAAATTATAGGATTTACATGATATAAAATTTGTTTTTTTTTGTTATTAGAAACTTTAATTTATAAAAAGTTATTTTTCTTTGTTATTATTAAGAAATATATTATATAACTTTTTCAATTTTATATATAGGATAAAAAAGTTCTTAGGATATCACACTATAATTTTTTCATTAATAATGATTAAAGTTTATTTTTTTTCTTACTTAATCTTATATAACTATGATAAATTTTATAGTTTTGTTGGTGAATTTAATAAAAATATTTATATATTTTTTAATAATCCATCTTTTATGATATTTTTAATACATTATCTTATTTCTTTTGATAATATATATTTGTATATCAAAATTAATAATAGAATATAAAAATTAACCTTATTCTTAGAAGATGTATAATTATGTAAAGATTAAAGTGATTAAAGATTAAAATATTCATTTTATTTATATATTTTTTTTTATCATCTTTCCATGTGCACGACATGATTATATACAAAAAAAATTAAGTAATTTAATTTGTAAGTTTAACATTTTCTTGAACTTTTGGTGCTTCTGTATCATTTTTTCCTTTATTACTTCCTAAAGCATATGCTAATGGAGCAAAAGCTGATGGTACGACGGGTGCTGCAACAACTGGTGCTGGAGCAGCTACTGATGCATATGTAGCAACTGGAGCAGCATACTAAAAAAAGGTATATGAGTTTATATTATTATTTTTTAATTAATCATACAGGATAGTAACTGGCATAAGCATAACTTGGAACATAACTTGGAGCATAGTAATATTGTCCTGAGATTGTAGCAATGATTGTAGCAATAACAGCGATAATAATTTTAGTATTCATGATTATTTTATTGTAAAAGTTCTAAGATTGAATGATGATTTTATCATGACTTTCTTCTTCCTTTAAATACTTTTTAATATTTGAGTTTATACTAGTTATTAAGTTTATTCTTAACACCAGTTTTTATTTAATCATTACAATGAAGTGCGAAAATCAGAAGAAATATTGTTTGTAAATAATTTATCTTGTACACAGAGGACAATTGTCTTCTTCAAATATGTAATAAGTTTTTGTTAAAAAATTTTTTTCATATACTTAAATTTATTGTTTCAAGAATAGGAGAAAGATATTATTTTAAAGTATTTAAAAAAAAAAGTTATCAAAGTGTAAAACTTGTTTAATTTCTTTTTATTTATATTGTATGATATTACATTTCACACGTATAGTTAGTTAAAATTCAAAAATTTTATTAAAAAAAAATTTTTTAAGTATCATAAGTCAAGTAACAGCAATATTTTTTATAAAAAATATATAATTATTTAATTTTTATCATATTTTTTTATTATGATGTTAGTTATTTATAATGAGAGAAAAAAAATAATATTTTAATGAATTGGTATATCTTGTTAAGATAAATTAAAGAATGCAAAATAAAGTATCTCATTTTCAAAGAAAAATAAGATTGTATATTAAGTTATGTAAGTATCAAGAGAGATGTTATCTTTTTGCCATAAATATGTATGTTAAATATATTTAAATTACTGTCTGAAGTTGTTTATTTAAAAAGGCATTTTGTATGTTAATTAACCGTTCTTCAAACAAATAAATTTTATCTTCTTTAACTTATGTTTTATCTTTCATTTATTTATATATATATTTATTTTTATGAATATCTTTTGTGGTAATAAAAATTATTTTAAATGAAGAGTTTATATTACCACTCTCATGAAAAATTTGATGTATATGTGATTATTAATATGTATCATATTTAGATAGAAATACTATAAGAAGTCATTTATATTTACATATATGATACTTTAAAAAAGAAAACTATATTTTTATTTTTAAAGTATTATCATTATTAAAATCAAGCTATTACATTTTATTTTTTTTTAAATACTTGGAAGTATGATAGAAACAACTAATAATTCTATTATTGGGTTAACTGTTAACAGAGAGTACTATAATTCAGCTCTTCTGAATACCTTAACATGTACATTATCACAAGGAACTATTTTTCATATAACTTATATGACAGCATACAAAAAACCATTTATAGTTCCAGGAAATATAAGGACAATTTTTTTAACAATAATGTTATTAGCATCATTTAATAATACAATAATTCTTCTTCTTCAAGGATGTTATTTTATGGGATATTTTAATGAAGGTACAATGTCACTTAAATTATCAAGTTTTTTTCAAGCATTTTCTAATTTGACATATTATCTTATATTTACGGCACCACTTTTTATAACAATATGGAGATATTATAATATTATTATGATTAAAAAATTAAGTACTGAAAATGCAATGTTATTATATATAATAATAACATTACCAGGATTATTTGTATTTATAGATAATATTTTTATATCAAAAAAATTAGCAATAAGTGAACCATTTACAATACGTTTTGATATATCATTAGAAATTTCAAGGATTATTCAAAAATATTATCAAACATTTTCAATAATTTTTTTAATAATATTTAGTATTATTTTAATTTATACACTTAATAAAATACATCAAACATTAAGGACATACAAAAGTTTAGAAATATGTGGTATAGAAATTTGGATAACAATAGCATACCTTTATCATGCAATAATTCCATATATTCATTGGGTTGTCACGACAATACTTATTTATTTAACAGAAACAGGTAAATTTATTATTAAAATATAATTTTTTTTTTTACTTTTATATTTTATATTTATCATTTAATAATTATTTATTATATTTTTAGAAAAAATAAATATACATAAAAATATATGGTTAGGAAATGAAATATTTATTGGAATTTTTGTTATACTTTTTCCATATACTTTTGTTTTATTTCTTAAACCATACAGAAAATTGATATTGAAGAAATTTTATTTATATAAAGAAAATGATACTTTATCTAGTTATGAAGTTCAACTTTAATCTAATTATATATTTTAAATATAATAAAAAAGCACAAAAAATTTATTATTTTTTTTTAAAAAAAAAGCATATTTAAATAAATATATTTAAAAAGTGGTTTAATAGAAATATGAGATGTAGTGAGAAAAACTTCAAAGAGTACTAAATTTTTATCTTATTTTTTTTTATGTGTATTGGATTCTATTTCTTCTTCTTCCTCTTCTTCCTCCTCTTCTTCTTCATATTCTTCTTCATATTCTTCTTCATTTTCATCCTCGTATTCTTCTTCCTCAATATCTTCACCTTCTTCATTATTATCTTCAGTGGCAGCAATTCTTGGAGCTAATCCTAATGTAAATGTAGCTTCTGTATCTTGACCATCAGAATTTTCTCCTTCATTGTCATCCACCTTAAATTTACCCTCATTATTTTTTATTTCTTTTTTTTCTACTTCCCTTTCTTCTTCCTCTTCTTCTTCATCATTTTCCTCTTCTTCTTCTTCTTCTTCATCATTATTATTGTCATCTTCATCTTGACATTCACCTTCATCTTCATTAATATCATCATTATTATTTTTTTCCTCTTTTTCAATAACACTTTTTTTACCATTTTCAATATTTTCTTTTTCACTCTCAACAATTTCTCTAGATGAGTCAGCTCTTAATTGTAAAAAATCTTCTAAATAATTACCCTCAATAGCTTCATGAAAATCATAATAATTTCCAATATATTGACCTTTAATAAAAAATTGTGGTGGTTTTTGTGGACCAGTAGCTTTATCATTTTTAACATTTTTTTTAAAAAATTCTAACTCTGCTTCATTACTCCTTATACAAATATCAATAACTTTATGTGGAACACCGAGACTTTCAAGAACCATAAGAGAACGTTGTATATGTTTACGTATCTTTAAAAATAAAAATTAATTATAAATTTTTAAATAAAAAGTAATATTTTTTTATATACCTCTGTATTTGCTGTAATCGAGGAGACATATACTTTTAATGGAACTTCTTCTGTTGTCATAGTTGTTAAAATAATTTTTTTTTTTAATTCTAAAATATAAATATAAAAGTTTATAGTTTATAGATAAAAAAATATATATTGTGTCCAAGTTAGTATATATATATCTTCATAGAAAATATAATGCTTTATTTTTATATTACTATTTAAAAAAGAGAGGGAGTGCTAGATATAAAAATAAAAAAATTTTTACTTTTTTTTTATCATACCATAAATTTGTATGAAAAAAAAAAAATGCTAGTATATAAAATTTTAATTGTATAAGAAAACCATCAAAATAAGGATGTTGTAAAAAAAAATATATATATATATATTTATATAAATTTATTATTAATAAATATTTCTTATCACAAATTAAATTTTTAACTCTTAAACAGAAATAATAATCTGTGTCATGGTTTATAAAATCTATTATAAATATATAAATACCTATTATCATCTAGAAAAGAAGAGGGGGATCATCAAAAAGAAAATAATTAAAGATATAAATATATGACAGAAACTAAAATTATTACTATTTCTAGAATTTTAATCAACAGGTTTCAGGAAGGTTAATATAGCAAAATTATTTTAAAGTTAAAAATAATATAAAATATTTAAATATGATATATTATTAAAATGGACAACCAAAAAATGTCCCAAATAATAAAGCTTTTTAGTTGAGATTATCATGCGATTAAAAGGAAACTCCTTTTTCTTTTAAAATATTCAGTTAGATATAAATATTTGGTATACACATTTAATGAAAAAAAGGCAAAATGTTTTAATAGAGAGAGATAGAGTAAAAGAGGAAATTTAATTGGATAAATTTTGTACTAAAAACTATTGTTTATACCATATTTAAATATACACAAATATAAATAAAACTTTAGTTCATTTCTCTATTTATAAAATAAAATATAAGGATAAATTTTATCTTGTATATAGTATTGATAAGATACTATAATATTTATAAAAAAAATTTTTAAAGTAAAACTTTATTAATAGTAAAACAACAACAACTAAAATAGGTTGTATTTTTTTTAATTATATATAATTATGTGTAATTTTGATACAACTAATTATTTTAATCAAAATAATAAAAATCATCAATACAAAAAAAAAATATTTATCTCTTATCATTAGAAATGTAGTAAAATCTTAACATTGATATTTATATTAACAATTGAAGAATACATAATTTAGGAGGGTAATCGATGTATTATAGTATCACAAAATAATAACATATATCATATCTATTTGTAATAGAAAATTTCTAACATTATTCTAATAAAATGGCACTATGCTTTGAGAATAGAATAGAAATATCAAATTTTTCTTTACTTAACCATTATATTCATTTTAATCAGTAATAAGATTTATTAAAAATTTTTCTTTCTATCTAAATTTTATTATAATATAAATAATAATAATATTTTGTAAATGATATATATTAAAATGATACTTTTTTTAATTTCGTTAACCTTAACTCATTTTTTTAAATAAATTAGGAGGATAAAAAAAAAATTAATGATTTAATTGACCTTCTATATTTTTTTTATCTAGAAATATTATCAGATGGTATGAAAAAAATTTTCAAGAGGAAAATAATATATTATTCTTCTTAATAAAAATATTTATATATATGAAGAAAGAAATATATACTAAAGAAAGGAAAAAAAAATTATCTTAAAAGTGCATAAAATGTCTCTTTTTAAAAATAAAGAATACTTTGATTACTTTTAATACTGTTTGAATATATATTTAAAGGAAAATCATTGAATTTTTAATATATACACATTCTGGAAAATTTTATAATATTCTATTTTTCTGATAGTAACAAATAGTTAAAAGAATTACTCGAAATCAAGAAAAAAAAATTGTCTTAATTATTTGTCAAGAACATTATATGTATCGCTCTTTACTTTTCTTTAAGAAGTATAAAAATTTTATGTTTAGTAAAACAAATATCACACTTAATTTCAAGTTTTCTCTCTATTAATAATCTTTATAGTAAAACAAAATAATTCAAAGAATTAAATCAATTCTTGTATCTTATAAATTATAATGATTTTCTTTATAGATAAACAACCAAGATTTCATAGTACTTCAATCTGTGGTTTAAACTTTTTCAATATGTACCCTATTTTATAAACAATGCATATTTTTTTGTGATATTTTTGTACCACATGCAATAATAATTTGAAAAGTTGATTATTGAAATACTTAATTGTCAAACTACTCTTAACCTTTTTTTTTATTAATATTATAATTTATTTTAACTAAAGATAATACTTATTTTTTATCAATTGTCTTTGATTTTTTATCAATAAAAGTTATTTATAACTTTTTTTCTTTTTTTAATAAACAAAAAAATATTAGTCATTTCTAGTTGTCTATCCTAAAAATTATATAGTTAATTTATAATTTCTTATTTATCAGTAAATAGAAAGACTCAAAATTATGGATTATTTTATTTATGAAAACTGAAATATTTTTATAAAAAATTTCCTAAAATTTAAAATAATTTGTTAAAATGTTTTTAATTAAACACTTTAAAATGATTCTGTTTTATTTTTGCTCAACATATAAAATTAGAATCCATGTTGTTCTGAAATTGTTTTATGAAAATAACTTTTTTTAGAATTAAGACATGATATTATATTCATTAGATAGCTCTTAAAAAGAGATGAATTTTGAATATAATCAAGGGTATGTAAAAATTAAAACTCCAGAAGTTATGAGCCTTCAAAGTTGGAGGCGAAAATGGGGAATATTTTTTGCAAAAAATCGCCTTTCATGATTCAATTGAGAATTTTAAAATTAAAATACTTATTCTAGATCAGATTTTTACGGGAAATTCATTGAAGTTGGTTTCATCTTCATAGGACGTCTAAAACTTGAGATATGATGAGAAATGTTGCTTCAAAAACGTTTTCAAGAACGTACTCATAACTTAGGTTTTACAGCTCGTAGAAGTATGAAACTTGTTGCGCTGGACTTCTTTTGACTTTTTAGATGTAGTCCACGTTGAAAAGTTTTCTTGATTTTCAAAAGGTTTCAAGATATAGTACTTGGTATTTTTTCGCGCTTAATCTTTTGTCATCATTTTTTATATCTCAAAAATGGTTGATGATATAAAAAAATTTTGAAGGTAGACCTCATATGAAAACTAATGTGAAGACGATTTCAGAAATCCGCTTGTTCCTAGCTTCATTTTGAAAGGAGATATAACCAAAGGCGGAAATTTTTTCTAAATATTCATTGTTCATAACTTTTCAGTATCTTGGTTAAAAATTGTCATATGAAGATATGATTAGTGGCAAACGATTTCTCTTAAAAAGTTATTTTAAAATGAATAATATCTGTAAAAATAACTTCCATATTTCCTGATTTTCAAAAATTGTTCAAGAAGCTCCAGCTTGACTTGTCATCAGAACTAAAAAAAAACAACTTTTTTTAGAATTTTGGCATAATATTATATTCATTCGATAGCCCTTGAGAAGAGATGAATTTTGAATATAATCAAGGATATGTAAAAATTAAAACCTCAGAAGTTATGAGCCTTCAAAGTTGGAGGCGAAAGTGGGGAATATTTTTTGCAAAAAATCGCCTTTCATGATCCAGTTGAGCATTTTTAAATTAAAAGATGTATTCTAGATCAGATTTTTACGGAAAATTCATTAAAGTTGGTCTCATCTTCATAGGACTTCTCAAACTTGAGATATGATGAAAAACGTTGCTTCAAAAACGTTTTCAAGAACATACTCATAGCTAACGTTACACACCTTGTAAAAGCTTGCAACTTGTTGCGCTGGACTTCTTTTGACTTTTTAGATGTAGTCCACGTTGAAAAGTTTTCTTGATTTTCAAAAGTTTTCAAGATATAGTAATTGGTATTTTTTCGCGCCTAATCTTTTGTCATCATTTTTTATAACTCAAAAATGGTTTGTGATATAAAAAAATTTTGAAGGTAGACTCCATATGAAAACTAATGTGAAGACGATTTCAGAAAACCGCTTGTTTCTAGCTTCATTTTGAAAGGAGATATAACCAAAGGCGGAAATTTTTTCTAAATATTCATTGTTCATGACTTTTCAGTATCTAGGCTAAAAATTGTCATATGAAGATAAGCTTAGTAGCAAACGATTTCTCTTAAAAAGTTATTTTAAAATGAATAATTTATGTAAAAATAACTTCAATATTTCGCGAGTTTCAAAAATTGGCCAAAAAGTTCCAACATGACTTGTCATCAGAACTTAAAAAAACAACTTTTTTTAGAATTTTGGCATAATATTATATTCATTCGATAGCCCTTGAGAAGAGATGAATTTTGAATATAATCAAGGATATGTAAAAATTAAAACTTCAGAAATTATGAGCCTTTAAATTTGGAGGCGAAAATGGGGAATATTTTTTGAAAAAAATCGCTTTTCATGATCCAGTTGAGCATTTTTAAATTAAATGATATATTCTAGATCAGATTTTTACGAAAAAAACATTAAACCTAGTCTCATCTTCATAGGACTTCTCAAACTTGAGATATGATGAGAAATGTTGCTTCAAAAACGTTTTCAAGAACATACTCATAGCTAACGTTACACACCTTGTAAAAGCTTGCAACTTGTTGCGCTGGACTTCTTTTGCCTTTTTAGATGTAGTCCACGTTGAAAAGTTTTCTTGGTTTTCAAAAGTTTTCAAGATATAGTACTTGGTATTTTTTCGCGCTTAATCCTTTGTCATCATTTTTTATATCTCAAAAATGGTTGGTTATATAAAAAATTTTTGAAGGTGGATTTAAAATAAAAATTTATTAAAAGTTTATTGCAAGAAAGTTTTTGTATTTACATTTTTGTTGAAACTAGTTATAAAGAATGGCGGAAATTTTCTTAAAACATTTATTGCTCCAGAATTTTTTATATCTCTACTGAGAACCATTATTCAATAGTGCAAATATCCTCAATCAATTTCTACTTAAAAATTTATCTGAAGTAAATCATTTTATGATAAAAACTTTATTTTTTAATAATATTCATATAATGTTGTAAAAAATCTAAAACTTTTATTTGATTTTTTTTTGTATATACATTATCAACTGAAATATTAATCCGAAAACACTACTATATAGAACAATAAAAATTAGTGAATTTATTTTTCGTGTCAAATTATTCAGAAAATGTGAAAACAACTTATCAAAAATATTTAATTATAAACTTTTTTAGACACCAAATTCCACTTTGTTAGCAAAGTAAAACATGTACCAGCATTAAGTTTAGAATTTAGATTCATAACAAAAAAAGGACAAAGAATTTTATAAATAACAACCTAAAAGTAGACCTAACTTTTGTTAACAATCAACAAACTTTATTTTAAATAATCTATTCATACAATCTTCCAAAAACACCATCTCCAATATTTTTTCTTATTAAACGAGAATGTTCCCAGTGTGTCATATTTTTCTTGTTATTGACATAATTAAAATCTGGATATTTTGGTTTTTTTGGTGGTCCATCACTTGTAGACATTTCTAATTTCATCTTTTCAATTTCATTATAAACAACTTCTTTTGGACGATACATATCAAGGTACAAATCAAATGGTTGAGGATTCTCAGGAAATTCTCTTTGCTTTCTTACCAATGGTTCACGCCATTCATACTTAAATTCAGGTACATCTTCACCAATGTTTTCTAAAGTTTCATCAACACTATCATCCCACGTTAATTGTGAAAAATTAGCACTACTTGGTGTTAAAGAGTTCTCATTAAACTTATAAAATTTAAGCATATTGAAAACACGCCCAGATAACTTATTACTATTTTCAATAACATTTTCTAAATTAACCTTTTCTTTATGTCTAAAGGTTACAAAAACAATTCTATGATAACCAGTTCCTTTAAAAACTAAAGGTTGTAAATATGGTACTATTGTATCTCCCTCACTAATATCTTTTCCATCAGGAATATTAGATACCATCCAATGAAGAATTTGTCCATTTTCTGTAAATGCATTTCCATCTAAATTAACCATAACAATTGTATTATAAGCCTCGGTATTAAAAGATTCTAATTTTACTATTGGCTGATTTTTCATATCATTACACTTAAGTAAATTTCCTCTTGCAATTTTATTATTTCCATAGATAAAATTCGTTTCCTGAGTTATATTAAAAAATACATTAGTTTGAAAAAGATCTTGGAAGATATTATTATGATTAAATATCTCTGTTTGGTTAAATTTTAAATTTTCAATATCAATTATTACTTCATCAAATTCAGTAAACTCTTTTTCATTTTTTACTGCCTTTATTTTTTCTTGAGGAACTTTAAAACCAATATCAATTTTATCCATTAATGGTTTCTTTGTTAGTTCTTCATAACTTTTGTATATATTATTAGCATCAACTAGATGTAATTCTGGTAAAAGTTCTGGTCTTTGAATTCTTGCTTTATACCAACGATCCATTTCATAAAATCTGTTAGGATAAAAAGCATCCGGTCCGGCCCAAGCTATGGCACGAGGTCTCATTGGCCTTCTAACTCTAGGAGAACATTTTGCTCTGTAAGAATTTTTTATATATATTTCGGCATATATTGATTTTCCTCGAACCATTTCCCTGCAAAATTTTTAATATATTGATAACAAAAATTTTATAAATATAAAAATGAGATATTTTTACTCAAAAATATATAATAAAAAAAAATTATAATTCAATAAAAATCTATTATTACGTCGGTTAAAAAAAATATAAGTGAATTATGTATTAATATTATTGTTAATAATTGTAATTTTAAAAAATTAATCTTTTTTTTTATATAAAAATACTTTTTGATTGCACATATTTAAAATTTTCTGAAATATTATACTAAAATTCCATTAAAGCATCATAAAAATAACGCTGAGATCATTAGTAGATAACACTAATGTTAAACATTATGCCTTCTGTAATACTTATCCAAAGTAGATACAGGAATTCTTTTAAGCAATTCTCTTGGAAATATTCTTAATAATTGCCATCCAATATCTAAACTTTCAAATATTGTTCTGTTTTCATAACCTCCCTGTGAAATAAAAGTTTTCTCAAATTTAGTCAAAAATTCTAAATATAATAAATCATCTGCTGATAAAGCTTCTTCACCAACAACAGCTTTCATAGCTTGGACATCTTTACCAATAGCATAACAAGCATAAAGTTGATTTGATACATCAGCATGATCTTCCCTTGTCATACCAACACCAATAGCTGATTTCATTAAACGAGAAAGGGATGGTAAAACATTGATAGGTGGATAAATTTGTCTATTATGTAATTGTCTATCAATATAAATTTGACCTTCTGTAATGTAACCAGTAAGATCAGGAATAGGATGTGTTATATCATCATTAGGCATTGTCAAAATAGGTATTTGAGTAACAGAACCAACTCTACCTTCTACTCTACCAGCTCTTTCATAAATTGTTGATAAATCTGTATACATATAACCGGGAAAACCACGTCTACCAGGAACTTCTTCTCTAGCAGCTGATACCTCACGAAGAGCTTCAGCATATGAAGACATATCTGTTAAAACAACAAGTACATGTTTATCACATTGATATGCTAAAAATTCAGCTGTTGTCAATGCTATCTTAGGAGTAATAATTCTTTCAATAGTTGGATCATTAGCTAAATTAAGAAATAAACATACATTATCCATAGAACCATTCTCCTCAAAATCTTGCTTAAAAAATCTAGCTGTTTCCATGTTAACTCCCATTGCAGCAAAAACAATAGCAAAAGATTGTTGTGAGGTATCTTTACCTGGTAATTGAACTAAACCAGCTTGTCTTACTATTTGAGCAGCAATATCATTATGTGGAAGACCAGCAGCTGAAAAAATTGGAATTTTTTGTCCACGAGCTATACTATTCATAACATCAATAGCAGAAATACCAGTTTGAATCATTTCTTCTGGGTATGTTCTACAGTGAGGATTTATTGGTTGACCATTTATATCAAGAAAATCCTCAGCCATAACAGCTGGTCCTTTATCAATTGGTTTACCTGATCCATTAAAAATTCTTCCAAGCATATCTTCAGAGACTGGCATACGAAGGATATCACCAGTAAATTCACAAACAGTATTTTTTGCATCAATACCAGAAGTTCCTTCAAACACTTGAACAATAGCTTTTGTTTTAGTTACTTCTAAAACTTGCCCCATTCGTTTTGTTCCATCAGCAAGAGTAAGGTAGACAATTTCTGAATATTGAGGAAATTTAACATCAGACAAGATAACTAAAGGTCCATTAACACCAGAAACTGTTTTGTAAATTAGACGTGGTTTAGTTGAGTAATTACGAATACATGATGTTTTATCTTTCGTTATAGGTTGATTGACTTTAATATTTTCAGAAAGAGACATTTTGAAATTATCTTTATTTGAGTAGAGTGATTATTAATATTATAGAAAACTTTTATTATTTTATGGGATTGATTAACGATAAGCCAAATAATGTATAAACATAATACCAAGAGGATAAAATTTAAAAAATTGCCTTTCGTTTCAAGAATTCACATGTTAAATTTTGACTTAAACAAACAATGAGTAATTTCTTTTTATTTACACAATAAATAAAAATGATTCTTAAAAAATAATTATTTTATTTAAAAAAAAATTTTATTACTTCTAAAAACATAAGTATATAAATAATAACATACATACTATGATCATAATTAAAAAAAAATACTATAACATTTTAATAACAAACAAAATTTTTTTTAATTTTTGAAAGTAAAACTAAAATTTTTTTAAAGTTTTTATGAACTCTGGTATTTTTACTATTTTTAAGTATGTTGAAATATTTTATCATTCTTTAAATTACAACAAAAAAATTTTTTTTTTCTACAATAACATATAAAAAATGCGGCCGCGAAATAATTAAATATTTTTAAGCCATTCTTTTTTTTTTTTTTAATTTATATACCAAGTAAAGATTATAACTAGTAAAATATTAGTTTTAAAATGATAAAAGAATTAAAAAAAAGAAATTATATTATTATAAACTAACAATAAAAATACTACGACCATTCTTTTTAATGTTTACCCATTCTAATTTATTTATTGATTATAGAAATTATATATTTTATATATAAAGTAACGGTTTTATATGTTGAATAGTATTAGTATAATAATTGTGATTGATGAAAATTCCTTAAATGTTTGTTTACTTTTTATCAGAATGATGATTATCTGATAAAGTTGTTAGTTATTTAAGTTATAAATTATTTTTATTTTCAGTTGGTCTTTAATATACAACAGATACCAGTTAAATGTCTTTTATAACATCATTGATTCGTTCTATAATGGGAAACAAACTATCACCAGTTTGTTTATAAAATTATTAAAAAATAGTTATTTAATTTTTTTTTTTTAGGAAAAGATGGTTGAAGTAAAAAAATGGATTGATGAAAGTATTGAAGGAAATAAAATTTTTGTTATTTCTAAATCATATTGCCCTTATTGTGTAAAAGCTAAGAAAGCATTAGAGTCATTTAATATTAAAGATGGAAGTATGAAGTGGATGGATATTGAGAATCATCCAGAAATGAATGCTATTCAAGATTATATGGGTGTTTTGACTGGATCTAGAAGTGTACCAAAAGTTTTTATTGGAGGTAAATACTTAGGTGGAGGTGATGATACTGTTGCTGCCAAAAATTCTGGAACATTAGAGAAGATGCTCAGAGATGCTGGAGCTATATAAAAGATAAATAATTTATTTTTTTTATTTTTCATAGCCTTTCTTACTTTTTTTTCAATTAATGTTACCAAATAAATTATTTTTTTACGATTAATTTTTATATTTTTAAATTTTTATTCAATAGATAAAAGACAAAATTTCATATATTACAATGTGATAGACTATCTTTTTTGATAATGAAGAAGAAAATATAAAGAAGAAGGAGGGTGTAAAGAAGAAAAAAAAGAAGTTAAAGGATAAGTATATGTATATATTGTATATACTTTCTATATATAAATAAATTTTGGTGTTGATGTTTGAAATTCTAAAATAAAATTGAATTATTAAATATAAAGTTAAAGGATCACATAATGAATGACGTCATTTTTAAAAGTATTTCTATCATCTTTTCTCTTTAACTATAATTGTCTACATATTAGTAAATATGCCCTTCTTATTCCTTAAGAAATCTTTTTCTCTCTCTCTCCCTCATTTCTATCAATTTTTGTTGATATATATCTTTTAATTTACCAAATAAGAGAAATCTCTATTTAGCTTTTTCTTAAGAAAAATCAACAAATCTCTTTTATTATTATTATGGGTGACTAAAAAAAAAAAAAAATTTAATTGTACAAATCTTTTAAACGTATATATAATATTTATCATAAAATTTTCTTTTCTTTTATTTTTTTTTTATCTTATTATTAGTATTTATATGGATAACAATAAAAAAAAAGATATAATATTTTATATATTGTCATTATCATCAATATATAGCAAAAATAAATGAATATATGTTATATTTTTTTGTCTTTTTTTTTGAATTATAAAAAAAAAAAAGAATATTATTATGTATTTTTATATATATTTAATATCTTTTACTTCCCTCCTGTAAATAATATACGATCATTTGGTGGATTATATAATTTGACAAGAATGTAGATGTAAAATATTTTAATTTTATCTACCATGCTTTTATTATTAATAATATTATGGGACACAAAATATATATATATATATAAAATATAAGAGGTATATAAAAATTGTAATGTTATATATATATGTGTGTTTGAAGCCTATAATGATATTATTTTAATTTTTGGTGATAAAGATTAAAGTATATGTCAATCTTTAGTAGACAAAAAAGTGTTAATCATTTATTGCTAAAGTTTTCTTTTTTTTATTTTATTTTATTTAAAATTATCCCACCTCTTTATAATATATCTTTTTTCCTTCAAATATTTGAATGATAAAATAAATATTTATAGGTTAATTTTGATAATATTCTACCTTCTATACACCTTTTTCTCTATATATATCTCCCAAGAAAGTAGTACCACTATTAATCTTCCCTCATTACTATATGTCTTCCATAAGTTGTTTGATTTTTTATTCTTTTAATTTCATATATAATATATTCATATTTATAAAAAAAAAAAAAAAGAAAATATATGTATATATAGTGATTCTTCATATATATATATATATATATAATATGTTGTAGAAATTTTTATCATAAAAAATGTCTTTTTATTTTTTTTTTTTAAAATAAATTACGGTTATATTTAATTGATATATATAGAGGAAGAATGAATTGAGAGAATGTTTTGTAAAAGTTGTAAAAGATATATATGTTAATTGTATGATAAAAAAAATTTAGTTGATATAGGGGAATGCTAAGATATAAATTTGTTTTTATTTATATATTATATATATATTTATATTGAATGGAAAATTATAATAAATTTGTAAATGTATATAATGCCATCATAGTAGTTATCATTATCATAGAGTGAAGAGAGAGATAGTGAGTAAAAAAGTTTATATGATTTAAGAGACTTCTTTTAATTTGTAGTGTAAGTAAAAAGATGCTAAGATTATTCTAGGAGAAAGATATGAAAAGCGAGTGCGATCTTCTTCATATATATATATATACATATATATGATATATATTTTTTTTTTGACGCAGCGTTAAAATATATGATGAAGAATATTTCTATACAATTATTAGCATTCTCTATAGTTTTTCATATTTATCTTTTTTTTTTTTTTTCTCCCATCGTCTCTGGTAATTATTTTTGCTAATATTTTGTATCACTATTAAACATTTCCTCCACCATTATGAATCGGGGCGCTTTGCCGCAGTAGGGGTGAGGACAATGAAGACAAGAGAGATAGAAGATTGTGTGGAGAACATTATAGAATTTGAGGATGTATATAAAGTTATTTCGTTATAATATATATGAGGGAAAATATACATATATATGTATATGTTATATATATATTATAATAGAGAAAAGAATGTAGAAGAAGAAAGATGTGGTTGAAACTATATACTAAGTGTATATCTTGTCAATACACAAATATATCGTGTATGTTAAGGTTCTCTTTTCTATCTATATATTTCATACAATATTATATAAAATTGAAATTGAAAATGACAAAAAATTTTTTCTCTGCTTCCAATTTTTATTATTATATGTACATATTTCTATTGGAATAATAAAACATTTTTGAGTCTCTTTTTCAATATATTACATGTTTTCTCTAATAATTTTTTTTTTTTGTCTCCGACCACAATTGCGTCAATGAAAAATGGTCGCTGTAAAAATTTTGCTTTCTTCATGAGAAGCTCCCATAAAGATTTTCTATTTTTGTTCCTTTCTTTTTTCATTTACTGATAAAAGACTTCTTGTAGGTTTTTGTCGACCACCAAAATATATATATATATATATTATATTATATTATATATATATATATAGTGGTACTGATGATGATAAGTACAGCTAGTGTATATTATTAGATACGATATAGAAATAACGGCGATGATAGGATAGAAGAAGAAAGTAAAAGAAGAAGAAAAGAATAAGTAAAAGGATGTGAGGATGAGGCCATGTTGGCCCCATCAACACTTCATCTTGTATTTGCTTTTTGTCCTGTTGTTCTTTTTGTATTCTGTGCTATCTTTCAATCTTCCTTCTCCTAATTTCTACTTCCATTAATCCGTCTGGTATTATTTTTTATATTATTAACTTATTCTCTTCCTCTCTATACATATTTTGATCCAACCATCTACCCACATTTTGATGCGAGTTTCCATATTATTTTTGTTTCTAATATTAATGTATATATTTATATATATTTACTTTAAACTCTCTCTCTTATTCTTTTTTTTTTTAAATGATTATTATAAATTTATTATTTATTACACAATATTCTTTTCTTTTTTTTTTTAGCGCAACTGGCAATCAGATCTCTGGGGTGGAAGAATAAGTCCATACTCAAGATTGTGTGTCATTAACACTTTCTTGACGTCGATTCTTGGGGCCTTTGCCTGGACCCCATAGAATCGTCATCAATATTGTCTAATATTTAATGTTTCTCATAATTTGTAATCTATTATGATACAAAGAGATTGAAAAAACAGCTACGTCAAATAAACTATTTATTACACGAAGCGGGATTGCCACCGTTTTTTTTTTTTTAACAACTCTCTCCTATTATTTGTGATAGTTGGTAAAATTTAAGAAAAAGTTAATCAGTGATACTTTTTCTTAAATATTCTTATCCAAGAAAAAAAAAAAGGATACTTCAAATACTCCTGAAAAAAATTCAATATTCAGGAAATATTTATCAAAGACAATTGTTGTTATTTGCAATTTTTCCTTAACCAAGAAACATCAATACAATTATAGCTACATACATCTATTTATCTTTTAAATAAAGAAGAAAACAGATTTTATTTGTCGTCTGTAAAGAAATTCTTTTTTTTTTTTATCATTATTATCATTAGATATATCTTATATATAAAAAGACAACACATCATGACTGCCAAACTACGACAGCATTCATTATCCTCAGTTCGAAAACTACAAGAAGTAACGTTTGATTTATCTTTGATATCATTAAATATCAATTTTTTTTTTTAGCTCCTCCATGACTGTAATCTACAATTAGCTGCCTATCGCAATGCCATTCAAGGGATAGGCACTAGTGCTGATGGTGTTGCTTTAAGAAAAGAAATTGATGCCTGTGCTCGTGCCTGTGTTCGCTCCTGTGAATCTACTAAAAATTGTGTCTTACCTCAATTACGACATGACGGTGAACTAAGTAAGTCATATATATTTATATTTATTTATTTTTTTAACTTTTCCTTTTTTTTTTATCTTTTTTTTTTTATTCTATAAAATATTCATACTCAAATTTAATGAGTCTAAAAAGTAATCATACACATTTATATATGTTGTAATTTTTTTTCATATACATAATTTATGTATATGTTGTGTTCAGCTTGAAAATGAGAAAATTTTTAATGCTTGGTTAATAGAAAGTATATATACAATTTTTTTTTTCTTTTTCTTTACTACTATAAGCTGTTTCTTTAACCAATTATTCTATATTTATTCCTAATTGGTAATTTAATTGACTTATTTGATAATAAATGTTGACCATAATTTTTTTTTAAAATATTTTATTATTATTATATATTAACTTTTTTTTTTAAAAATTTTTTTAGGTGTTGAGTTTACAAAACATGCTTCTCAGTTTATTGGATGTGTATCAGCCTGTGTCGTTGAAATGAAACGGTGTACAGCAATGGAGGCAACCTTTCCAATTACAAATTTTTTAGGAAATTCAAGTGCGGGACCTTCTACTTCAGGGACGGCAGTGCCTTCAGGAACACCAACAATACTACCAACAACATCGGGACAAACATCATCTAATGCAGGAAGTTCGGGTCAAAATAATAGTGGAATTCATTGTACTACCAGTAGTAATATTGGTGGTGGCCCTACAATTACCGGGACTGGGACGTCGTCCTCAATAATACAACAAAATGTGCCTACTACTTCAGAACAGCACATCATTGAGATGGAGCAAATGTTGGAGACTCTTGAAAATTTAATTACGGTTCACTTTTCAACAACGGAAACAACTCCTACAGATAAAGTTACGCCAAGAAGAAGACGTGGAGCTTCTTGTAGGCCGCAATGTGTATGTAGTAAATTAAAAACTAGCTATGCTTGATATATATATATATATAAATATATATATATTATATAATGTTTATCATATATGTATTTATACTAATTGTGTAAAAAAGCCTTCAAAACACATCAAAAAATATACATATATATATTTATATATATATATATCCCATTAACAATCGCTTTCCCATTATATATATTGTAAAAAAAAAAGAAATGGCAGAAAGAGGAATATAATGAAATGAACGACAAAAACAATTAATACAAAATAAGATAAATAAAAAAGCAACAATTTATCAATAATTAAAAAAAAGAGAGAGAAAGAAAAAAGAATGAAAGAAAATACGAATATGGTTAATTTTCAAGAAAGAAAAAAAAAAAGTATAGTAGTATAGTTTTTGTAATTAGAGACGACTATTGAAAAAATATATATATTTTTTCTATTTTATCATCATGCCACAATATGTATATATATTATACATAACATAAACAAAGACATATAGGGAGATTACTGTTATATATAATATTATAAAAAAAAAATATTGAAGAAATCTAAAAAAATATCCGAAACGTTGCTTTCATATTCTCTTAACGATTGGTTAATTATAATAGTTCTTTATTATTTCTTATCATGTGACACGATAGTAAAAATCAACTCACATTTAACTTATGTTAGCTGTTATACCAGCAAAAAAATGTTTTTTAATTTTTATTAATAAAAATAACAGTTGTTTTTATTTCAATATTTATATGTTTTTTTTTATTGTATAAAAATTATAGTGATATATAGTTATAAAAATTAATAATATTTTGATAGTTACAATAAATTACAAAGAAATTTTTTTATTATTTTATTAACACTTAATAGACATAAAAATATATATTCATATGGATGCAGTTTTTATCATTATATAGATGATATTAATTTCTTTAAATTTACATAATTCATTTCAGTTGGTAAGTTAATTTTAATTACTTTTATATCAAGTATCATTATATTACTATTTCTGGACTAATTATAATTTATTATGATATTATTTGTTTAGTTTTTCAGCTAAAGTTTTTTTTTTTAATATAAGAATCTTTTTCTTATACATATTTCAGATGATTTATATTTTTAAAATTTTTTAGGCTTTTTTTTTTCTAATACGTGTAATTATTGTTTCTTTCTAATTTTTTTATATTTATAATAATAAAAATTTCCAGAATATCTTATCTTTTATTAGCTTTAGTAATAAGTATCTTTAATTTAATTAATTATCTTTAATCTTTTTTATATTATTTATCTTTTAGCTTATCTATTTTTTTCTTACCTTTTTTGTTGTAATATTTATTTTTGTTTTGTTTCTAAACTATAGAAGATGATTTATTTAAAAATTTATATTAAAATAATTATTTGATAAATTATTGTTAATCTATTTTTTATGCAGGATCAACTGTTTTTATGGAAAAATTCTTATTACAATAGAAAAAAATCATAACTTTTAATTAATATATATTTAATAAATTTATTTAAAATTATTAAAATTTTATGATACATATTAAATAAGTCAAATTTTAATCAAAATATTGTAAGTTATTTTTTTAATTACTTTAATTATATATATATATTTATAGTTTAAAAAAAAGAATAAATATAATGATAGAAACTTTACAATATTAATGAAAAATTTTTATCAAAATTGATAGATCTTTTAAGTAACATGAAAAATAAATTGAGGTGATTTCCTAGTACAATGAAAAAAAAATTATTTTTTTATAACATATTGAGAAATTATTTATAAGTTTTTAACAAAATATGATAGTGGTATTGATAATAGAAGTTTTTCACTACAATCTGAACCACTTAGTCTTCTATTCAATTTAAATTTGTATATTTTTTTAAGAATGCAAATGATAAATTAAAAAAGAATTCAAGGGGTTAGAATGGTACAAAAAATAATAAAAGTATATTTAACTTGTTGAAAATATTTTTAAGTTATAAAAATAGAATTTATAGATGGAAGTGGTTGAAATAATAGTAGTAGAAACAATAAATTGGGTAGAAGTGGAACTGCGAAAACAATGGGTGAATTTGAAGAAGAATCTCAATAATTAATGTTATAATTTAATTGCTCATTTTAACTTACAAATATTTTTTATTGTATTTCATAATTTGTATTATGAGTATGCTTTATAATAAAAGAATTAATTAAAAAAACATTATCTTTAGTGATAAAAGATTGCTTCCTGTTTTTTTTTGTGTATTTGAAATTATTTTAAGTTTGTTTTTAGTAATATTTTTTTTCTAAAGGGAATTTTTTAATAAAAAATTTTTTATTCTAGTTGTGTCATTTGAAAGATACCAAAGAAATTATACTTTTCATTATAATGTTAATTGTTGTAAATTTTTCTATCAAATTTCTTCTCTTATCAATTTCACTTTTCCATACCATTTCCATCTTTTTATCAATTTCCATTTTTGTTATCATGAAATCTTATACTATCAAATAACTCTTTTAACTTACATTTTTTTTTATTTTTTAATTTTAAATTTATTTTTTTACCTCATATAATAATAGTTTTAATATAATCGTCGTTACTTTCTGGCAATCAAGTTTTTAAATTATTGTAAATTTTAACAACATTGTTATCAAAATTTGTTGATAAATTCAAAGACTTTAATATTATTGTTTTTGAAGAGTCTTTTTAAATATGATTCAGGAAAAAATATATACTTGAATCTGAAATTAAAATTTTAAATGTTATTCTGAAAAGTGTGACTAATTTTTTCCTGTAATTTTTTTAAAATTATAACCAACAAAATTTGCTACAACATGATTCTTTTTTTCTTAAAAAATTACTTTTAAAGTATACCTTTTTAGCATAGAAATTGAAATTAAAAAAAAGAAATTAAAATCACAGTAAATAGTGTATAGTTATATTTCAAGTACAAAATATCCGTTTTTAGTGATACTTATTTTGTTCGAAGGAACACCACAAATGCATAACTTATCACCTTATCATTATGTTGAAAAAATTACATAATAAAAGTTTATGATCTATTAAAGATAAAAAAAAAAACATTAAATTTAATACAACAAAATTTTTATTACCAATCAAGTCACCATGAAAGAAAAAAGATATGGTATCAAAATAATAAAGAAGCATTACCCAAAAGTAATTCTTTTGATTCCATTCATAAATGTGCTTTTTAAAAAGTTAAACATTCTTGAAAATTTTTACAAAAATCTAACATTACAAATATTTGTTTCAAATTCTTACATTTAGATCTAATTTTACTTTAAAATTTCTTCAAATCACTACCTTGAAGCAAATGTAAACTTTACACTTTGATTACACTAACTAAATAAAACTGTAGTATTTTTTAAAAATTTATTGCACTTTTTCTTATCAGCGCATTTTATTATCTTAAAAAAGTTTATATAAAATTAAAAAAAGTTTCACACATTTCATTTTTCGTTTATATGTTTTTAGGATTTACAAAATATTTTTTAAAAAAAAGTACTATCTTTAAAGATACGACCATGTATATAAAATATTAAAATGAAAATTAATATTTAAAAAAAATGTCACAAAAGAAATATTACATTGATTGTTTATTGATAACGTTGTCCACCATAAGTCCTCTTTGCACCTGTAGATTCTTGGTTTTTAATACTAAAAAAAATATCAAGTAAGATGAATACTAATAATATTTTAAAAACATACCAACTTTGAAGAAGATATTGTGCCATTTGAATTTGTGAATAAGTACCTTGTATAGTAATTATCCGATCAAGAGATCCATTACTTGGTTCGACATCAATTTTAGCTCCAGATTTCTGTCTTATCTGCTTTATTTTGGAACCCTCTTTTCCGATAACTAATCCACAATAGTTATTTGGAATGGATACCTAAAAAAATAAAACTAATATTGTACTTTTTAATTTAATATAAACATACCTGATTTGTTTGAATAGTATAATCTTGTCCACCAGGAGGAGGCGGAGGTATCCCACCAGATCTATTAATACCAACATAATCTATAGGAGCTGGTCTACTATATTGTGGCGGAGGTCCCTGATAACCACCACCACCTCCACCAGATCTTTTGGTATTACAATTATACATTGGTGGACCATTATATGAATAACCTGGATCATAATATGAACGTTCAGGTCCTCTAGAATGCATTTGTATACCTCTACCATGAGGTAATTGATATGGTGGTAGAATATCCCTTCCCATCATTGGACTAGGATATCCACCATAACTATTGATGTGAGATGGGTTATAATTGGATGCATCATAATTCTGAATATTTCCTTTAATTGGTATTGTCCTCAAATAATCAATAATTAATGAAACAGCAGTTCTAATCTTTTCCTGATTACCAGTTATTTGGATAACACGATCAGTGGAACGTGGACAAAAATCGGTATAAACTTTAAGGTAAGCATGACTTTTTTCACGAAGTTCCTTGACTTTAGAACCACCTCTTCCAATAATTGCACCAGCCTGTGATTGATGAACTATCATACGTACTTCATTATCATCGGTTGTATTTCTTTGTTCCTATAAAAAAAAATCAATATTATAATAAAAAATTCTTTCACATACCTCCAATATTCTTGGTAATACAACGTCAAATATTTTCATAATATTATCAAAAGATGCACTTATTGTAAGAACTCTTTCAGGCATCTTTTTATCAGGAATACTAATGTTAGCATTATACTAAAAAAAAGATAATAATGGAATTAATAAAAAAAATATAAATATATACTGTAAACAAACCTCCGTACGAAGTTTTTTAATAACAGAACCTTGTCTTCCTATAACAGCACCAGCCATTTTTGTTGCCAATAAAAGGCGTATTTCATATTTGGTATCATTTTTCTTTCCTGAGTTATCATTATTTCCTGATATTTCATGTGTCTGTTGTTGATGTTCAGATTTTTGTTCTTGACTTTGATCTTCCTGTTTACAAGGTGGGGAATTTTCACTACCAATTTGGAGTTTTTCTCTCATTTCAGATACCTTTTGATTGGAGTCTCCTCCTTCAATTGTTGCTGTAAAATGTTCCTCCTTAATTGTTACTTGGGTATTCTTATCTTCAGGAACAATATTATTTGTCCTGTTGTTTTTATTAATACCAATGTTAGTTAGAACCTGTGATTCAATATTAGTCTCAATCTTCGGTTCAATATTATGTTCTTGTAATGTTGTAATTATAGGTGTTGATTGTTCTTTGGTATCTAATAAACTCTCATCATCCTGCTTTGTCCTTTTTGCCTGATTAACTGGAATTTCAGATTCTGCATTGATAGAATCAATTAGCTCATTCGAAAGAACATTTGTAGGGGAACGGCGCTTCATATCCGGGGAGACAGGGGCTTCAACCTTAGGAGTAGGTTCTTGGTACATAAGTGTGTGACAAAAGGGTGTATTTTGTAGGGTTATTCCTCTTTTCTCAATCTTTGGAAAGAAGAGATATTGAGACAGACTTAGAGAAATGTGTGTATATATATTTATATATATATATATATAGATATATTATGCGTACGTTATGGGCTTACTTTTTTTTTTTTTTTTGATATAGATGGGTTCTCTACTTCTTGGGTACGTAAACAATGGAAACCTATAAGGGGAAGTATATGAATATGATATATATGTATAAAAAAAAAAAGACAATAAAGTTTAAACAAAAAAAAAAAGTATACCTATAAAATTAATATGAAGAAATATAATAATCAATGTTATGGTAAGCTAAAATGCGCAGTTGGTAGGATGTGACTTTATAAACATGTTCTCGAGTGGAAATGAAAGGCATATTCTTCTTGCCTTATGTCAAATAAAGGAGGAGGGAGGTATTTAAATATAAAAAGAGTGAGAAAAAGAAGATAAAAATTGAAAATGGTATATGTGAAGAGTTGTATGCCATATATAATATATGAAATTTATACATACGTTATGTTGAAGACATATATATATACATATTTACGCTTAACTACTAAACATTTGCCTTCAAAAACAGACAAAAGATATATTTTATGTTGTTGAAGGTTTCTAGCGATATATAAAATAATATTTTTAAATTGAGTTATAAGTTATAAAAGAAGGATAAATTATTAGTGATAGTTATTTTATCATGTACCATACATCAAGTCTAGAAAAATATACTATGATAATATAATATGAAAAATTTTATACGCATATATAGTAAATATGTTTAGTATTTCATAAATACCAGATAGATATATTTTATACTTACCCTTAAAATAGACACTAGTATAAATAAAGTATATTTCTTAAAAATTAAATGTAAAATTTGTTTTGGTTGTTAATATATAAATATATATGTTTAAGAGGAAAACAACATCAAGATATATTATGATATAATAAAGTAAAATTTAATGATAATGTAAAAATTAAGCGATATTAAAAAAAAAAAAAATTAATAAATCAATAATAATATATTATATCAAGATTTTATTTCATATGAGGAACAGAATAAAAGAAAAAAAAAAGAAAATAATAATAACAAAAATAAAATTATTATAGAAATGCGAATAATATTTTCATGGTAAGTTTACTATTAATGTGTATATTTGTTTCTCGAAATTATACTCTTTTCTCTATATTAATGTGAAAATGAATGAATATTTAATTATAAAAGAATATGTATACGTATAAATTATTCAAACATCTTTTAAATTATTATAATAGGAAAAAACAAATGTAATATAAATCCATTTATTATTTTATATAAACTTTTTTTTTTTATTAAATATAAAAAAAAAGAGATGGTTTCTTATAAATCTAATAGTCTTAGTTTGACAATTAGAGAAGATTAAATAAGAATTTAAATATATATATATAAACTTCCAAGGTATATATATATATATATAATTATAATAACATAAAAGTGCAAACTTTTTTTTAAAACCTTCTGCCAACTTTTTTTTTCTAAAGCTTCTTTTTTTAAAATATTTAAATTTATTTTTTGTTCCTTTATTTGTAATATCATTACCGTACACAAAACGTATTGTTGAAAACTTTTTTGCCTATCCATCTTTAAAGATTCACTTAAAAGTATGGATAAATTAATATAACTTCTATCCAGTAATTATAAAATGATAAAAAAAAAAGTTTTTTTTTTTCAAATTATTTAAAATGAAATTTATGTAAATAAATGGTGATCTTTATTTTGTTTTTTTTTCATAAACAGAATGAAAGTAGAAACATTATCACTCTCTTATGGGTGTCACTTTTTTATGTAATCTTCTCATACATATATTAATGAAAAAAAATATGAAATAGATTCATTGCGATTTCCGAACAAAAAATTAAATTTTTTTATTACATACAACAACATATATATATATCTTGATGATATCTTCGTTTATACATAAATATAATTTTTTTTTGTACAAAAAAAGAATATCTTTCTGATATTGTTGTATTACTTTTTTTTGAAGTTATAAAAAAAAAGAAATAGAAAGGACACTTTTATATAAAATAAATTTATCACATATCACTTGTTTTCTTTTTTATCATCATAAATTTTTGGTAATAAAATTTTTCTTTGGATGGTATGTAAATATGTTTTACAAAAGAAAAGTTGAATACATTTTTGATAATAGATTAATTTGTCTTGATACTTTTTGATTTTATTAATTTTTTTCTTTTTTTGTTGATAAATAAGAATAAAAAAAGACGGCAGCAAAATCATGTGTGAGTGTGTCTCTTTCTAATGTATATATTAAATATATATATATATAAATATATATATATATATATTGATGGAGCGGCAAGATATTAAATAATGCTGAGCATGAAGGCTTTTACAAAAGAGTTTCACAAAAGAAGTTGTGTGTGTTTGAAAAAATATATAAAACAAAAGAAAAGTAATTAGTGGGTTAAAATATTAAAGTTAAGTTTGTTGCTTGTATAAATGATCTATCTTTCTCTCTTTTAAAGAACATATTATATATTACATTTTGGTTTTTTGAATTTATATATAAAATATTATATATATATATATATGAATTGGTGTATTTTTTTTTAGAATATATATAACCAGCTTTACGGACTTGATCTGTTGAACCCTAAAGGAATCCTAGTCTTTTTTTTAATATAACTACATACTTGAGACTATTGTTGATCGTCTATGTACATTAATTTAAGATTATCTCTCGTTGATCATTGGCATTATTAATTTTTGTTTAGAAAATAAGGTCTTTGGAAAGGATCATAAAAGTTCATATTGCCTTAAATGTATACGTTGGATGATATCTCGACAGTCATTAAATACCCGTCGAATATTTTCTGTATCTACAGCACATGTAAAATGTGGATAACAATGATGTCTCCCATCTCCTGCTGCAGTTGATATTCTCTATAAAAAAAAAAACAAAAATAATTTTTACCAAAAAATAAACTTTTTTTTTCTTAACATGTTTTAATTTTTTTTTTAGTTAAATTTAACAAATCTTCCAGTCCCTCAATTTTAATAGATAACTTATGAAGTAGTGTGACAACATTTTTCATATAAAACATTATAATAAAAATATACAATTTTTTTTTTTTTGACATAATGTATGCTGTCATAGAAACAATCTACAAACATTTTTATTATATATGCATATAAGAATAAATGTATATTATTGTTGTGTTTTGTATGAGTGTATTATCCTAAGACATTTGTTTATATTTTTAGAAATATAATTTTCTATTTTTAGGCAAAATAAAAAAGGAAGTCTTTTTTTTTATAACGTATATATTATATAATAGAGAAAATAAATATAAAAATTTAACTACTATACAAAAGAAGAAGTAAGAAATTTTGGAATTAGAAGATAATAAAAGAGAGAAGAATAAGAAAGACTAACGAGAGGACTTTTTTTTTTTATGATAAAAGGCAATCTTTAACATAAAAAGTAAAATAACTAGTAAATCTTCTTTAATTTTTAAAAGTTTCTTTTATTATGCATATATGTCTTTAAACAATTTATTGTAATAATTTCTTTTTGTTGATAAATTTCTTCCTAATCAAAAATATATTTAAAAAAAAAATGCTTTATATTTGATATATGTATAATGAAAAATAGATTTTTTTTTTAAAACTTTTTATATGTACTATTCTCAAAGGGTTTTCAAAATTATATGCTCATAGAAGGTATTTTTAAATGGTTGATTGTCAATGACAAGAAAATTTATAATGTATCGTTTTTTTTTATTGTAGTTTTACTATATTCCCAAATGAAATAAAATTTGTAAAAAAGAATTATAGATTGACAATTTACCTAAACTTATTTTTATATAAGAATTTAAAAAAAAAAATGAATAATTTTAGAGTTTTAAAGTAATTAGTCTTTTACAATTTAATTGTTATTTATAAAGTTAAATATAATATTATTACTATATAAATACATCATTTTTTAATACTTCCTTTTAAAATAAAACTAAAAATAAAACTCTTTTTGTAAAAAGAGAGAGAGAGAGGAAAAGAAGATCATTAAAATAATTAGATAAAAGAACTTTATCTCTTTTTTTTGGGATCTATTTCTCAATGGAATACTAATTGAAGTTGGTAGATTTAACTATAAATACATTTTTAATTATCCTTTTGAAGAAGATATATTAATTTATTTTCTAACTAAAATATTTAAATTTAATTGAAAAACTTGTTTAAAGTAAAATTTGATTATTTTTTTTTTTATAAAAAAAAAGTTATGAAAACTTACTAAAAATTCTCCTCTTATAAAATATTTGGCTCTAACCACATTAATATCATCAGATGAGTCATTCTCTGCTTCAGGTGGTAATTGATAATTAAGAAATTCAGGAAAGTAATCTTCTAATTTATGCCTTCCAGCTTTAATTTTTTCCTCTAACAAGTCTTGTTTATTTAAAAATAAGATAACAGAAATAGTCTTGAGCCACCGATTATTCCATATATTTTTAAATAGAGATAGAGATTCTTTAAGACGATTCTGAGTTTCATCTTCCCATAACACTAAATTATATGAAGATGATGCACAAACAAAGATTATGGCAGTTACATCATTAAAACATTGAATCCACTTCCGCCTTTCGTCACGTTGCCCACCAACGTCAAACATATGAAATTTCACTTTTTCTACCTCGAATTTTGTCTCAAAAATGCCCGTAGTCATGACACGACATCGGAGAATATCCTTTAAAAAATTTTAATTAACAATTATGTTATTTATTTATTATTTATATTTTGAAAACATACTTGTTCTGAAGGGTCATATTTCTCTTGCCTAATGTCTGCAACTTTATCAAGAAAACTGTAAAAAAAAAAACAAAATAATAATATAACATTTTAAAAATTAAAAACATACTATTTGGCACAATCTATTAATTGGTATTCATTACTACGTTCAAAACAAGCCTGAACTCCTTTATCTTTCCATAACTTTTGCACATGATCATAGAAAATCTAAAATAAAGGTAATTAATTTTTCTTTCTTTTTAATAATTATAAATAACAAAAAAGGGATGTCTAAAAATATAATTAATAGAATAATTATTGTTATAATATTAGTTAATTAAAATAATTTTTTACTACTTTCAAAACTAATAAACAAAAAAAAAAGTATTTGATTAGCAAAAATCATAAAATGAAAAATAATAATTAGTCTAGGATGATGTAGGTCCATATACATAAGATGTATATTTACATAAATAAGACACTTACTTGAGGGTAATTGAAATCCGGATCTTGTGCTGTTGAAAGAATATAATCACGACTAGCCTCTAATCCAGGATCATCTAAAGACACTGGTGGTGTCAATTCACTCATTGCTTTAAGAATCACCTATAATAATAAAAAAAAAGATGAAAAATGATTTTGATCATTATAAAATAAATAATAATAAGAAAAATCTTACCGTAATAGAATCTCGTATATTTTTTCTAATTTCTTTCACTTTTTCTCTCTTTTCTTCATCACTAAAACCATTGATATGCAAAATTCTCATTTGCTTAACAATTGTTGATTTTCCAGATTCTCCAGCACCTAACAATAAAAGTCTATGTGTTGCCCTTAGTAATTGCTTATCTTTTTGCAGCTGTTCCTCAATCTGCTTATTCATTTTGCGCTGTTCGCGCTCATCCTCCCCTAAAGTACCCGAGTGTCCCGCTATGCAGCCCATCAGGCGCATCTCCTCAATTATCTTGAATCTTCTTTACTTTTTTAATAAAATATATTAAAATAAATGAGTACAAATATAAAAATTCCTCCTAAGGAATGTTATTCTATACCAAAAGAGAGAATTGAAATTTGTTAGGTGATTATAATATTATATAATAAAAATAACAAAAAATATCCAAGATAGATAATACAAATATAGATTTATATAAATATATATCGTATAAAAAATTTTAATATATAAAAATAGGATAAAATATTTCTTTTTTTATTTTTTTTGTGTAGCACAAGTATCAAGACAACACCAATCTCCTGTTGATATAATTTTGTAGTAGTGTATTATAATAGTAATAGTAGTATGTGATGGACTGGAACAGAAAAGTGAATAAAATTCCCAGAATGATTATTACTTGATACCAGGGCTTGACTTGGAAAAGAGCGCTAAAATTAAAAAAAAAAGAATAAAAATTATATTTATATACTTGTTCTTTTAATGATAATAATAAAAAGATAAATATAATATTTTTTTGTTTTAAATGTTTTAAAATGTCTATTATATATATATATATATATAACATAAGGTAAGAAGGTAATAAAAATAATAGAAAAAAATTAAATAATAAACAAGCTCCTTTTTGAAATGAATAAAAAATAGAGTGTTGATAAGAAAAAAAAAAAGAGTTACTTGAAGAAGAGATATTTTTAAAAAAGAAGTATTATTTTAAGAACAACTAGATTAATTAAATAGAAAAGATAAAAAGGTTCTTTTTTTTTTGTTGAATCAAACTATTAATAATTTTGATTGACATTCAAATTATCAAAATATTTCGAAGATAACAAAACGATAAAAGTTAAAGGATGGCAATGTGCATTAAAATAAAGTATATATGACATTGATAACAATAGAAACATTAATATATAAATAAAAGAATGTGTAATGGCATTGGTAAAAGAATTTTTCATCATCATCATCATCATTTGCTATCGATAAAAAAAAAAAAATATGTAAGGTTATAAGCTTTGTAGATCACTGAAATTTAAAAGTTTAGAATAAAATTTTTTAATTTTAAAATGAAAACATTTTTAATAAAATATAAAAATATATATATATAAATATATATTATTGAACATTGAAATAAATATTATAATAATAAAAATATATTTATATATAAATAATAATATAAAATGATCGTGAATAGAGTGGCATTATAAAAAAAAAGACACTCTTAAAATTACATAAAAAAAAGGTGTAACATGGTAAAGATGAGTTCTTTTGTCAAATTATTTGGTATGATTCAGATAAATGATTAAAATAGATACATAAATAAATGAGGATACGAAAATAATGAATTTTTATATACATATTAATATATCTATCCATATTATATTGAATATATCTCTATAAATATAAATATAGATATCTACAAAATATCTCTCTATATCATTTGACAATTTGTAAAAAAAAAAATTTTTTTTTTTATTTAAAAAAAAAAGATAATAGTAATTAGAAAAAAAAAAATGTAAATAAAATATTTTGTTATTCTCCATATAATCAGGTATAAATACTTTTCAATATAGTTTCTTTATTTTATTTATTTTTTTTTTTTTTGTGTTAATAAGAAGAATTCATAATTTTTACATATGAAAAATTTTTATAACCAAAAGTCAAGGAGGGAGATGAAGAAGAATACCGCCACACTCAGAAAACTACATACACTCATATTTTGTGGCGACCTATTCTCATAAGAAAAGAAATATACTATAATATTTAGAAGTATAACAGAACACAAAAAGACAGAGAAGGACGTTTCTCGATGTTGTTTTATGTATTTTATATAATATCACTTCGACAGCTTCTCAAAGTCGCACACTGGCCTGAAAATCCCTTTTTGTTGGTGTCTGGTGTATGTATTATATGTATGTTAGTATGTATCTGTGGCAACAAAACAGACACATATATACCATGTATCTCCGCTTTTTATCGCTCTCTTCAAAAGTGACAAAACACTTTCTCGTGTATGTATACGATGCCTACTCCTTCCTTCTCAAAAGTATTATATGTATATTTTTCTCCATTATTATATACATAAGTATACAAATGAATGCGCCATCGACAAAACTGAGGAGAATATATATATATATATATTATACAGTAGGAGATTGGCTTTTTGCGGCGTCATGTCTGGTCCCATAAAACTAACAACTACAACTATAACATAATTTTTTTTTTATAGTGCGGCTTTATATAATATATATATATATATAGAAATGAAAACCATATAAAGCCGCTATCTATAATTAGCTTTATATTAGAGATATTTTTTTTTTTTACAAATATTTAATGAATTTTTCAATTATTGGGATAAAAAAGTAACCATTATATATGTATATATATTATATTATATATATTACTATATGTAATTTTATCTTTAAAGTTAGTGATAATGGTTATATATATATATATATTTATTTTTTTTTTTGACATTTATAGATATATTATATATAAAAATTTTATTAAATATTTGTAAAAAAAAAATTGGCATTTCAAGTAAGGATATACAGAGAAAAGAATGTGATTGAGAGAGAGAAAGGCAAATGAAACAAAAAAAATGTAGAAGATGCTTTTTGAATTATAAGGAGAAACCAAGAGGAAGAAGAAGAAGAAGAAATATTGTCTGTATGTATATATTCTAGAAAAATGGCCCCAAAAGAATGTATATGATAAATATATATATATGTATATAAGAAAAAGAGAGAAAGCGAGTTAAGAGTATAATCTTTATATGTAACATATAGAAATGGATAATTACAATGAAATACATACATACAAATAAATATATAAATAAAATAAAAGGAGGGGACCTACAATGAAATGGAACAAAAATAAGAGAGAGATATAATGAATGCCAGAGAGAGGAATATGATAAAGAAGGAGGAAGAAATAATGATAAGAAAAGAAATAAGAACAGGCATATTAATATATATATATACTTTGTATTAAAAAGTTATAACTTCTGCCATAGATATGTAGCCATCTTTTTTAATATTAAATATTCATAAACTAACAAAATAATAATAAAAAAAAAAGATAAGATTCAAGTATATAAAAACAAGAATAATAATAAAAAAATTTTTTTTGTAAGTTTGCATAAAATAAAGTACAAAAATCATGTTAAAAAAAATATAGGGGGATATTTTAGTATATAGTATTATTTTTTTTTCTTCTTTTCTTAAAAATTGATAAAAAAAAAGATTATAAAAAAAAAAAGAATACTGAAGATGATGAAGAAAAAGAAAAGGAATCCTTATTTTCTTAGGAAAAAGTTAGTGAAACTAAAAAAAAAAATGTATCATCTAGTTGTTTGTATGGGATAATAATGAAGCTTATTTTTGACTGTACTTTTTAACATTTTTATTTAAAAATAGTAGTAATAAGGAGAAAAAGAAAAATTTGGAAGAGGGAGAGAGAGAGAGAGGGGGGGGGAAGAAAAATAGTAGTTTATAAGACTAGATAAAGTTTTTATATTATTATGTTTTGTGTATGTAGTATATTTATAAGTGTGTATGTATGTATATGATAGAGGCGATCGAGAAAAACGATTAAGAAAAAGGACTTATCTATAAAGAGATTCCTGTAAAAAGTATATTATTTTAACAGTAGAAATATTATAGTTTTGATATCATAATGATAGTTTTTAACAAAAAGAAGAATAAAATTTTTGTCCAAGTGGGTATATATAAAATTTTAGAATATTTTAATAGAATAATTTGTCTTTTTTTTTTTTGTTTTGTCCTATACAGCATGATAAAATTTAAATAAAAAATTTTTTTATATCAAATATTATAATCAAATCAAAGAATTGTATTAAAGTTGTAAAGTTAAATGCTTTGTAAAAATATAACTTAAAATTATAATTTATATTTTTTTTTTAATATTTTTTTTTTTGGTAAAATACAATATTGTTATATTTAAAAATATAAGAATATTTTCTTTTATAATATTATATTTATATATATTTTGTTAATATACATATGTATGGATAAATGTTAATATAATAAGAGATTCATTTATAATCATTTTTTTATATGAAAACATATTCATTAGAAACATTTAAATGTTTGTAAGTAATATATACTGTGATAAAGTAAAATATGAAGACAGTTTTTTTGATATGTAAATTTAAATAAAAATAAAAGAAATGTAATGATGTGGAAATAAAGAAATGATTAATAGTTTAAATATATTATTATTATCAATTATTGTTTTTTTTTTATATTTGTAGGTTGTAAATAATAAACAACATTTACAAATAATCTAAAAATAGAATAAATAAATGGCTATTTTTAGGTTTGTACTGATGTAGAATAATGAAAGATAATAAATAGATAATATATATATAAAATATGATATATATATATATAAATAATTACATATTGTGAAATTTAGCATTAATTCTACCTTATCATATATAAATATATTTTTAGTGTTACACTCATTTTGTTTCAAGAATGTGAAAAAGAGAGTAACAAAATGTAAGAAGATATTAAAAGTTAGTAATCTATGACAATGATGTTTTAATCATTATGCGTTCTAGAAGAAAATATAGTATAATGTATATATATATATATATATATATATATGTTTGAGGGAGAAAACTTTAACAAAAAACAAATAAATTATTAGGTACTGGTGGTGAAGAAGGACAATAATGTTGGAAAAAGCCTTTTTTATCATGACTATTCTTATCTATTTCTTCTTTTTATGATTAGAAAAAAAAAAGATATTTAATTTTAAGAGAAATAGATGTCTTTTGTTATGATATTTTTTGTTCAATTATTTGAGGTAAAAATATCAATTAGATAAAATGAGGAATGTTCTTAAAAATATATGGAGGAATATAGGTAGGGGAATATGATGGCGGTGTTGGTATGATAATGAATGAATAATATGATTACGAAAAATTGATTTTTATCTAGAAGAGAATGATGATGATAGTATTGGGTGATGAAGAAGCAAAAAAAAAAGGTTATTCCTTTTTTTAACAATGACTCATTATTTTGTTTAGAAAAAAAAAATCAGAAAAATTTTTTTTTAGATATCTTAAAAATATGGGTATAACCGGTAAGGGAATAATTAAATATTATCTTTTGAATGTTTATATCAAAGAAGGATAATTTAAAGATTAATGGAGAATTTTTTCTATAAATATAAACTCTCTATTTTCTGATATCATTATATATAAATAAATTGAGGAATCTATTAAATAGCTTTAAATGTTTACATTTGTGATAGAAGTTTCAACATATATACATATACATAAATATATATATATATATATCTGAAAGGATATATCGTGTTTTATTAGTAATAAACGAAAAATATTAATACAGATTAATTTTTCTAAAGAAGGAAAGATTAATAAAACAAGATAAATTATCAAAATTTGATAAGATAATAATATATTTGGTGGAAAAAAAAAATTTTTTTTTTTTTGAGGAGCATATATGATGATGATGATGATGGTACGACATAATGAGAGATTGGTAGGAAGAATAAAAGCTAATAATGGATTTAGAGAGATTTATATTCCTCTAATATGTATATATATATATGTATATATATTATTGAACATTTAAAAATTGATTTATTGTCCTCCTCTTCTCCATATAAATTATAATATTATATATTCTTCAAGATAAAAAATAATAATAATAAATATATATATATATCTTTTTTTTAAATAGAAAAAAATGATACATTTAAAGTTAAAATCTATCATGAAAGTAATATTATATACCATAATTTTTCTTAAATATATTAAAATAAAAATATAAGATTGTAATAAATTTTGATAATTTTAAATATTAAATAAGGTTATATATTATATTTTTTACATTAAAACTAAAAAATATAAATTATATTTTGAAAGGTAATTAAAATATGAGTATCATAATTTGAGTGGTTTCTTAGATAAAATTTATTACAGTCAATATAAAATTGTATTTAGTTGAATTAATAAAAATATACATATATATATCTCTCGTCAAATAAGTTATTTTTTTTATAGACACTTATTTTATCATACTACTAAAAAATTCTATCTTACTACATAATATATTTTTTGTTCTTTTTAATTTAAAACATTAAATATTAATCATTTCAAAAAAAAAAAAGGAAAAAAGAAGTATGTCCTGGTATAATAATTTACTCAAATATATGTGAGAATTTCGACATAAATTTTATATTACTATGGATTTTATATATAAAATAAAACATTTATATATATTTGATTTTGTAAATAGGTAGTATTTAATAAAAATTTGTGAAGAATTATTTATAGAAAGTATATATATATATATATAAAAGTGTATAACTTTATTTGGATGAAGAAAAAAACATAATTACTAAACTTTTTAACACATTTACATATATACATATTTAGAGGCGGTATTTTTGTAGACATACTAATAATAAATAATATAAATAAAATATCCATTTTTGAAAAAGGACTGGATTAGAAAAAAAGAAGAGAGAGAAGAATGAAATCATCAAATACAATCATTGAAGTTTATAAAATATCATATATATATATCTTTTTTTGTTATCATTATTTATATGTATAAAAGCATATATATATGTAAAATTTTGATACCTTATCAAAAAATTTTCAATAACCGATCATATTTTAATGGTATAGATGTTTTAAAATATATATATATATAAATATTAATAGAGGCAATTTTTATCTATCTCCATTAACTATAATTGAAAAACTTCTATGGAGGGACATCATCAAAAAAAAAAGTAGTAGTGATTATTTTGTTTTATATTATAATAATAATAATAATGATATTAAATGAAGTTAATAAGAGAAAAATTTATTTAGGCCTATTGTTAAAACCAAAAATTGGAATCATTTTAAAAAAGAAGAAATAAGAAATGGGAATAGATAATAATGAAGAAGAAGAATAAAGACACATATAACATATAGACAATAAATATATTAACAAAATATGAAATTTTTTCTTTTTCTTATATTAATATAAAGTTTTGGTTTTCATCACGAAATAGAAAATTATATCATACTATGTCTAATTAAAAATTCTTTAATTATATTTGTACTTATAAATTATAAATGTATCCTACTGTTTTTGAAGGAAATTTCAAGTATACACAAATATAGTATTCCCGTACTCTGTTATTGGCTTTTGACAATTGTTCATCCAAAAAAATTTTGTTTGTTAAATTCTTTTCTTATTTTTTTTTTTTACTTTTATCATTTTTTACACTATCTTTTTTTTCTATTTTTAGATAAAGTTTTTATTTTTTTCAAGAAGAAATAGAACAAGAAATAAATTTAAAAAGAAATCATATTTAATAAATGGTTTTATATTTCATTTTACAAAAATAAATTCTTATTTTATTTTCTATTAAAAAAAAAAAAGAGTAATGATATGATGTCAAAAATTTAGAGATGTTGTCCAGGAATCTGTAATTGTACAGGTTGATAACTATTTGGACCTGCTTTATGAGCTCTTGCTGTTAATGCCATATCTTCTTCCTTCATAAGAAATAATGAACTTCCATATAAAAGAGGTGAAATTATACATTGAAAGTATGCTGTAAATGTTGAAAATACTGGAACCCAAGGTGTTGAAGAAAATTTATCTGTTCCTACCATTGAGACAACAAATAATGGAAGTGTATAAAATGGACTAAAAAATTAATTTTTTTATATTATAAGAAAAAAAAAGACATACCTTGCTAAGAATGCATATACAAGAAAACGAGATTTGTATAATCCAATACTTTGAAATACGATAGGACTATGATATAAGATTCCTAGAACTCTTATATAAGCATATGATGAAAGAGAACATGGAATAACTAAACCAAATATTAAAATATAAGTTAAAAATTTGTATGCTGAATCAGTGGATCCCCAGATACATTGCCTTAAATGTTCATCATACCTAACAACATCAGAATTTGTTACACATGGTAAAGAAAGTGATAAAGATATCAACCATGATAAACCACATAATATATTTGGTGGTAAACCAAATAATTGCTCATAGTGAATTCTAGCAAATGTTAATAAATGGACTCCGGAAATGCAAAGAACCATTAATTGAACAACCGTCCAAACGGAGCATGCTAATAGACTCTGAAAAATATAAATTATAAAGTCAATTAAAAATCAAAATAATATTTTGAAAAAAATAAAATAAAATAAAATTATTTGATAGATGTAAACAACAAAAATATATTATTAAATATAAAATTTAAAAAAAAAAAAACTTACTTGTAGTTTACACATAAACGAAGCATTTTCAAAGGCACCTTGTCCTGTAAAGACACTGTACAAAAATAATGGCATCAAAATAAGTAAGCAAACTAAATTTGTAATACATAAATGAGCAATAAAATGTGATGAAATAAAATTTTGATACAATCTTTGAGCAATAATATAACAAAATAGGCTAATATTCAAGATAATAGCAATAATTGTAAAAATACTAAATATAACTGCCGTAATAGGTGCCGGTGACGATTGAAAATTATTATTATCTATAGGTATTTCAAAAAAATTCTTTTCCTGCATACTTGTGTTTATAATATTTATTGAATTGACCATTGATATTTATTATTTATTTAGAATATATTACTTTTTTTTTTAAACTAATAAAACTTGAAATCGATGATTAGGTAATAATATTTTTGAGTAGAATAAAAATTTTAATTCAAAAAACAATGGAATGTAAATTATATCATTTGCTTTTGATAAAAAAAAATAAGTATTTTGAAGCTAAAAAAAAGCATACATATATTGTATAAACAATTCATAAAATAAAATATAATTAGATTAATAATTTCTTTATCTATAAAATATATAATAAATTTATATAAAGATAACAATTATGTTAATATTAAAGATTACTTTATATATCTAATTTTTTTTTTATAAATTATAAATTTCTTTAAAACATAGAAAAAGCACACCTTTTCCTATTTGTGATAAATGGTTATAAACACATATTTATATATAAAAGTAGGAAATAAAAGAAGTCAAAGTGCCATTTATTTTTCTTTTATAAAATGAAATAAATGTAAAAAAAAAATTATACTAATATTTCTTCCTCCATGTCTTCATATTTCAGTTGTTAATATATTATTTTTGATGAGAAAAAAAAAATTGATGAGGAAAGAGAATGCTAATAGTTAATAGTTTTTTTTTAATAATAATAAAAAAAAAAAAACCCTAAATAGTTGACAGAAAAAATAGATGCCTATACAATTGAATGGTGAATAATGATAATGTATTATCTTTTGGTTCTATGATAAAAACTGCCCAAAGAAAGTTTTCAATGAATTTAGGTCTATCTTTATGTCCTCAACTATATATAAAATAATAAATATTAGAGGGAGAGGGAGGAAGGGGGAGATATTGATAATGATAGACTTTCTCAAAATGCCTATCGAGAGTGTATATTTAAAAATAAAGAAAAAATCTTTAAACAAGAGGAAGATATAACTATGGCAGAATACAAGTTTTAAGTATAAATATATGTAAAGATGTCCTATAAGTGATACAATTATTTTTGATATAACATAACAAATTATTACATCTTTATTATTTACTAGGTGTGCTACATTATAACTAATTTGTAAAAATATTATTTTGACCACTCATTAAAAATATACGCGTGAATTTTTTTTTTTTTTTTTTTCAATATTAAAACAAAATAATTAGCTGAAAGAAAATATTTGTGATATATATATATATATTCATCTACATGCCTATTACAATGTTTTTATTCTATTTTAATTTCCTTTCTTTTTTTCAAAAAAGAAAAAAAAAAAGTGAAGCGTGTTATTTAAAAACATATGTAGTAGATATATCATTACCAGCTAATATTTTTCTCAAAAATAAAGTGAAAAAGCTAACTAAAAATAAGATAAATGATATATTAAAGAAAAAAAAAGTATATTAAAAGGTAATTTATAAGCAAAATATAAATTATTAAATAAAATAATGCCATTATATAAAAAATTCATTTATTTATAATATTATTCATTGCTTTTATTTATATGTCTATTCATGTACATAACATAATGAGTTACAAATATGTATAGCTTTTGAATAAATATATCTATATATTTATATAGAAATACCACTTTAAACTATAAAATTCATTTTCATCACCCTTAAAATAAAAGGCATTTTTATTATATATATATATATAACCATCATAAGAAAATGTCTATATGTTTAAAAATGATTGATATTGTTATGTGCCAATTTTATATGATATAAAAAATACTAAAATCATTATTATCACTTTAGAGAAAAAAAAAACTTAATGTATAATAGTATAAATAATGAACATAATAAAGTAATTTTATAAAAAAATAACAACATTCATTTTTCATTAACTATGATAAATAATAAAAAAAAACAACATTTTCAATTCTTTATTTTTCTTTTCAATATTTATATATCTATATATCTTTTTTTGTCAATATGTATTTAATTTTGAAATAAAAAGTACTGTAACAGTTAATGAAAAAAAATATATATATAAAATTTATTATTCTTAGAAAAGCTAAAAAAAAAAAAGAAAAATATTTCAAAAGTAATTTTTTTCAATAATATCCCAGATACGAATTATTAAAGACGACTCGTGTGTGAATAACAACATTTTCAAAATTGTTCCTCAAAAGTACATTTTGTAAGAATGATAATTTTAAATATTGTTTGGACATATTTAATGTGTTTATTTTTTTTTTACTCCTAAACTTTATATAAAAATACGGTAATTGAAATACATTTACAAAAATAAACTTATATTGAAAAGAAAAACAATCAAATAATTTTCATGCCATCTAATTACTCCAGACAAAAAAAAAATCGTTACCAATATTATGAAGTATAATTTCCATCGAAGAAATTTATGTGGAATAATGTACCGATGTGTGATGAGTCAAGCAGGAAAAGACAAGTACGGTTTTTGTATTCTACACGATATTACAATGATGATCTTTCTAAACTTGTAGTTAGTAGTTAAACTTTTCAATCTAGTTGCGCAAAAATTGTTTAGAATTTCTAATCTACATAGCTTCATAGATTTAGTAATTTTCTCCAACCGCTTTACCAATAAATTTGTTTGTGATAATAAATATAATCAAACATATTTCAAAAAAATTATTTCATTACTTTTATATAAATACTATTGATTTTAGGTGATATTTCCCGAAAATGAGTAATTCAATTCAGAAGGCTATAGATCTAGTGACCAAAGCTACAGAGGAGGACAATAAAAAAAATTACCCTCAAGCATTGGCATTTTATCAAAATGCTGTTGAGTATTTTTTGCATGCAATTAAATGTAGGTTTTTTAGAGGGTTATGTTGTAATAATATGTAAAAATAATTCTCTATATCATTGAGAAAACAATTAAAAAATAATAATAAACAAATTTTTTTCATAACTTTAATTTAATCAAAAATTAATTTTCTTTCTTTTTCTTCTAGATGAGACAGCTGGAGAAAGGCAAAAAGAAGCTATCCGACAAAAAACATTAATATATCTTGAAAGAGCTGAAAAAATTAAAAATTTTATAAAAAATAATGAGAACAAGAAACCAATGAAGGAGGATAACTCTGATTCTGATTCAGAGGATGCACAATCTAAACAACTTAATAGTAAATTAAATGATGCTATAGTTATTGAGAAACCAAATATTAAATGGGATGATATTGCAGGTTTGGAAGGCGCTAAAGAAGCCTTAAAAGAGGCCGTCATTTTACCAATCAAATTTCCACAACTTTTTACAGGAAAAAGGACACCATGGAAAGCGATATTATTATTTGGACCACCAGGAACAGGTAAATCGTATATCGCGAAAGCTGTTGCCACAGAAGCTGACAATTCAACATTTTTTTCTGTATCTTCATCTGATCTTGTTTCAAAATGGCTAGGTGAATCTGAAAAACTTGTTAAAAATCTTTTTCAAATGGCTAGGGATAAAAAACCATCAATTGTTTTTATTGATGAAATAGATTCATTATGTTCCTCAAGATCAGATAATGAATCAGAAGCAGCTAGGAGAATAAAGACAGAATTCTTAAAACAAATGGATGGTGTTGGTGTTCATAACGATGGAGTTTTGATATTGGGTGCTACAAATATTCCATGGGGCCTTGATTCAGCTATAATACGTCGTTTCGAGAAAAGAATATATATACCTTTACCAGAATTAGAGGCAAGAAAAGAAATGTTCAAAATGAATGTTGGTTCAACAGTAAATACTTTAACAGATAGAGACTATAGAGAGTTAGCTGAAAAAAGTGATGGATATTCGGGAGCAGATATTGCTATTCTGGTCAGAGATGCTCTTATGCAACCTATACGTAAATTACAATCAGCAACACATTTCAAAAGAATTAGTGGTCCTTCACCAGGAAATCCTAATGTAATTGTTCATGATTTACTATCACCATGTTCCCCTGGTGATCCAGGTGCCATGCCAATGTCATGGACAGATGTACCAACAGATAAGTTAGCAGAACTACCTCTATCTATGAATGATATGCGAAGATCATTAATGAATACGAAACCAGCCGTTAATAGAGATGATTTAGTAAGATTAGAAAAATTCAAAGATGGTTATGGACAGGATGCTTAACTTCTATTATGATTGTTTATTAATTATTTATAAAAAAAGAAAAAAAAAATTCTTTTTAAAAAAAATTGTACAAATGCAATTAAAATATGTAGATCTTTTTTTATATAAATAAAACATTTTATAATTTTTATATTTACTTTACATATGCTTGAAATCTGTGCTTTGTTATTAACCTAATAAGACAATTTGTGGAATAAAGTATATTTTGTCACAAATTTAATATACAACTTTTTTTGCAAGTTTTGGAAAACAATTAAAGACTAGCCATTTTTCAAAAAAAAAAATGATTGAAGTAACGGTAAATGACCGTGTTGGAAAGAAGGTTCGTGTAAAATGTAATGAAACTGATACTATAGGAGATTTAAAAAAACTTATAGCTGCACAAATTGGAACTAGGTATGTTTTTAAAATAAAAATTGTTGATAAAAATATTAAATTTTTATTTTTTAGAAGTGACAAATTGGTTCTAAAAAAATGGTATACAGTTTATAAGGATCATATCACACTCCAGGATTATGAAATACATGATGGATTTAATTTTGAATTATATTATTGTTAAAGTAGTTTCTTCAAATAAAAGTTAATTGTTTAAATAAATTCTATTCTACATTAATCGACTTCATTTCTAAAGAAGTCTTGGCGCGAAAGTCTGCCCTTTTAATGAGAGCGCGCATTAACAAACGCATCGTAAAATCATCCTCTTTTTACTATAATAGTCATTCAATTGATATCTCTTCGAAAATGATTATTTACTTTTAAATTAATTTTCACCATTATTTTTCTTTGTTAATTTTCACATTCTTTTAGATCATGAATATGGAGAATAAGTCTCGTCTTGACGATTACCTTAAACTTGAAAAAATTGGAGAAGGAACTTATGGAGTTGTATATAAAGCTAGAGATGTTAGAACTAATGAACTAGTAGCTTTGAAAAAAATACGTTTAGAAGGTGAAGATGAAGGTGTTCCATCAACAGCTGTGCGTGAGATAGCCATGTTACGTGAATTACAACACCCTAATATTGTATTTTTAAAAGCTATAATTATGGAAGAGAAAAGATTATATTTGGTATTTGAATATTTAACAATGGATCTTAAAAGATATATTGATCAAATACCAGATGATAAAACTATGGATAAGTATCTTATGAAGAGTTATTTATATCAACTTTGTCAAGGTATGTGTTTTGCTCATCAACGTCGTATTTTCCATAGAGATTTGAAACCCCAAAATTTGCTTGTTGATAGTTCAGGATGTCTAAAAGTCGCTGATTTTGGTCTGGCCCGTAGTATAGGTATACCATTACGTGCCTATACACATGAAATAGTTACTTTGTGGTACCGTGCACCAGAAATTATACTTGGAGTCAGGAGATATTCACATGGTGTTGATACGTGGGCTGTAGCTTGTATTTTTGCAGAGATGGCTTTAAAAAGCCCACTATTTCATGGAGATTCAGAAATTGATCAGCTATTTAGAATATTTAAGTAAGTTTTTGTTTTAATGGTATTTTGTAAATAGCTTGTAATTACAGAATTTTGGGAACAGCAAATGAAGATTTATGGAAAGGTGTATCAGATCTGCCTAATTATTCTTCTACTTTTCCAAAGTGGCCTTCTAAAGAATTGGGAGAAGTTTGTAATGGGCTTATTGATAAAGACGGTATAGATTTACTAGCCAGCATGTTGATATATGAACCAAATAATAGAATTGATATGAAAAGAGCCTTGAAACATCATTACTTTGATGATTTGAATAAAAGTGCTCTTCCTGCTGGAGATTGGGATGGTGATCTTATTCTTTAAAGTACTGTACATTATCTGTTATGTACGCTTTTTTTTATATTTAAATATATACAACTTTCATTAAATATAAATTTTCATTTTTGGTTTATATTTTTATATGCAAAGTTTGCATATTTTTTCTTAATTACTTTCTTTTGTTGGTAACTGAAATATTTATTTGTTGATTAATGATAAGGTTTTTATTTGATAAATAAAACACATGGTATTTAAATTTAAAGTTTGATAGAAATATTACTTTTACCGAAAGGTTTTATTTTATAAACTTTAGGTCACCTGTTTATATTCAAAAATATTTTTGAATATAAAAAAAATAATCTATTGAGAAATTAGATTATGAAAAATTAGTGAGATTCAAATTATCTAATATAATTTTTCTATAAAATAAGACAGTTTTTTGTTACAAAATTAGTCACCTCCACTTTTGTGATTTCACCATTTACTAATACAATGACTTTCATGAATTCTTATTACGTCGGTGCTTCACCAGCCTATCAATCTCTTGGACTTAACAATGGATTTGCTGGATACCCTGTATCAGACTCTGGATTTTCAGGAAAACAGAGTGCTCAAGGATTCTCTTCCGCTGCTTCACGTCAATTAAACAGTGAACCACAAATGGCTACAGCTATCTCTTCTGAATCTCAATTTGCTGATTCATTTTATGCTGGAGCACACCCACAACACAACCACTATGGTCTTAGTGGATTTGCTGGATACAAATATTAAATTATATTTTTTTTTGATATATATTTTGTCTATTTTTTAATATTTGTGTGTTGATGATCACAGGACCATGATCACCAGGTAATAAAATTTTTGTAACATATGATATATTTTATTAAATATTTTTATTCTAAAAAATAGTTTATATTTGAACAATAATTTAATATTATTTACTATAAATTTTTTTTGGTCTTTTTTGAGTAAATAATGTTAAATGAATTTGTTGTTTTATCTAAAATTAGCCTTATTTTGTTTCCAAATTTTTATAACGTGCATGTTGTTTTTAAATTTTGTTAAATATTTTAAAATATTTATTAATCATATGTTAGTATTATCATAATGTTAGATTCGATACTTATCATCTACGTCATACTAAGCTAAAGCATGTGATATTTATTTAAAACGGCTAATAACCAGTAAAGGTGCAAGATAAATTTATAAATAATTTTATTTTTGTATATTATTAAAGTATTTATTAAAAATTTCATTTTTTTAAGCTATTGTTTTTTTTGTCAATTATTATTTATAATAAATATTTAAAAAAATATATTCAAAAAATTATATATAAAAATAAGATAATAAATTATGTCATTTAGAAGGTTTTTATGTCTTTTTCATTGTTACTTTTTTCATTGAATTATTGTCATTAAATTCAAAATTATAATTTTATTGTTAATGGAGCAACATATATCTATTAAACTTTGTTTCATTGTTTTGTTAACTAAACTTTGCCGATTTCTTAATTGTATAAATTATTTTATAATAAATTATTTTTTTATTTATTAAGAATAAATGATTTACAATTGTCTTTGTTATTCTAAATACTTATCCAGTTAAACAAAAATAATTCCTTAAAGTTAGAATTTTTTTTATTAAACTTATTTTAACATAAAATAAATTTAAAATGATATAAAAATCAAATTTTATTTGATGTTTTTTTATTCTTTCAAGTTTTTTTTTATGTAATACTTCGTAATGTTTTTTTCAATATCATTTAAATTTTTATAAATATAAAAGAAACAATTCTTTAATATTATAGTGTTAGATATTGTCTATTACCAAAATGTTTTTGGTTCATTTGTACTTTTTATTTTCTAAAAATATAAATAAAATGATTATAAATAACTTTAACTTTTTGAAACCTAAATTGTTAAATATTTATATTTCAAAATTTATGTACAATTGTATGTTAAATTTACATTTCATTAATAAAAAAATTTTAAACCAAAAATAAAATGATTCGGCAAATTATTGAAAATATTTATAAATTTTAATATAAACAAACAAAAAGCCTTTTTAAAATACCTATGAATACTAAAAATTAAATTGATATATTTTTAATCAAATGTTTAAAAAATTTAATCACACAAAAATGTATTACATACATATTTTAAAAGACAGGGAAAAAGTACTAAAAAAATTGTTCATTAAAAATATTTTAAATTTAGTATTTATCATAATAAAAAGAAAAAAAATTTTTTAATGATAATCATTTAAATGATTATATGAAAAACATATATATTTTCTTTCATTTTATTGTAAGATCAATTAATTATTTTATTTGTTTTTGATATTCTTACAAATTGTACTATATGAAAAATAATTGCAATGATAAAAGTTATTTTCGATGTACTGTATCATATCATTTCAATCTTTTGATAGTTAATTATAAAATCAAGTATATAAACATTATACTTATTGGTTTTAAATAATGTATATTATTTAAAATATTTACTTAAAATTTATAAAAATAAATTGATAATTTAATTGACATATTATAAATGTTTTAAAATAAAGTGATTGCTCTTTGTTGTTAATTTGTTACTTCAATTACAAATTTAAAATATTGTTTTATGGTCACAACTTTTTTGTCTATAATTTTATGTAATTCACCACAAAAATAAGATATTCTTTTTCTAAACATTTTTCATATATTTTTTTTATCTTATCAAATATTTGTAAGGTTAAAAAGAAAATTATGTTATCTAATTTGAAGGTTAATTTAATTTTCAGTATCTAATATTTTTTCAAAAAAAAAAAAAGGAAATTTCTTCTTATCAATATTAGTTGTCTAAGTAGTACATTTATTTGAATCGAGATTGTGTGTATAAAAATATATCTGATAGTAAAATTTGAAATTCATACTATATAAACATGATTTTTCAATTTCTATTGATCAATTAAAAAATAAAATATAAATATTTTTAAAACAAAATGTTAAGCAAGAAAGAAAATAATGTTTAAGTTGTATGATTAATTATGTAAAGATATTTGGACAGCATCTTCTTATTATAAGTACAAAATCACCGTGTTCTATAAATGATTAAAAATGAATCTTTGTTAAAGTACAAATTATATTGTATAAATAAATTATTAAAAACTACAAAGTACAAGTTAGGACTAATGTACTAGAAATGTTGTACTTTTATTAGTTTTCCATCTTAATTTTCAGCATTTCTTACTTTGCTTAAAAAAAATAAAAAAAAAATAGGTCTTTATAATAATATTTGATTAAATCTATTTTTTCTTTATTATATAAGATTTTATTCTAATTTTTTTTAAAGTTTTTAATGATTATTTTTAATTTTATAATAAAATGAATGATAAATTTTAATTATTTTATTATTGTCTTGAAAAGATTTGGACAGATATCTATTTTTTATAAATTTTTTTATTAATAAATTATACTTCAAAGTGATCCCGTTAAAATTATCTAATATATTTTGTATATGATTTCTTGTGTTTATACCTTGAATCTATAACAATTGTGTTGTGTTATATTAAAGTTTTTATAATTATTATATAATTTTGCCGCATTCAAACATTCTTATTGTATCAAACTTAAAACTTTTTTTTATTTAATGAAAAAGTATATTTATATATATAATAGATATAATAAGTGGCAATAAAAAATTATTTATAATATCTATTATTGTCTATAGTTATATCCTTTTCATTAAAAACATTCTTCAGCTGTTGTAATAATAATCAACTTAGTTATATTTCAACAGTCATAATATTTTATTTTACAACATTTCATGATAAAAGTAACTAACTATATTATATATTTGTCCCTCTATTTATTATTTAAATCAAAATACATATTGTATCTTGTCTTTATCTTAAGTTGACTTTTCTTTCTTTTTTTATTTCAAAGGCGGAGATTAATAAATTTTATAACAAGTGAATTATGCGATAAAAACGTTGTCATTGACCATACGTAATCTAAATTATGATAAAATATCTTGATAGCCTTTTCCTATCTTTGCTTTATCGTATAATATAATATATTAAATTAATATGCTTTAAATCTCCTTATAATTTAATTTTTTCAAATAATTTATTTTTACTATTTTTTTATAGTAACCGTTAAAGAAGATGTCTGCAACTCTTTTTCTTGAAGATGGAACAAAATTTAAAGGACAACTGTTTGGTGCACATACTTCTGTAACAGGAGAACTTGTCTTCCAAACTGGGATGGTCGGGTATGTTGAGTCATTGACTGATCCATCATATGCCAAACAACTTCTTACTTTAACTTATCCTTTAATTGGTAATTATGGTGTTCCTGATGAATCTGTTGTTGATCAGTATGGATTACCTATTGGAGGTTTTGAAAGTTCTAAAGTTTGGCCAGCTGCTTTGATTGTTGATCGTGTTTGCCCTGATGGAGAACATAGCCATCATGAAGCTGTTAGTAGTCTTAGTGATTGGTTAAAAAAACATGGTGTTCCTGGTTTAACTGGTATTGATGTTAGATGTTTAACAAAAAAAATTAGAGAAAATGGAACATTAAAAGCAAAAGTATGTTAAAATATTTTCTTTTTTTTTTATAAAATATTAAATTTATTTTTAGATTATTATGGATGGTGATCCAGAAGATAAACTTGATTTTGTTGATGTTAATAAAGAAAATATTGTTAGTATTGTATCAAAAGGAAAGGTACTTGAGTATGGTTCTAATACAATGGAAATGAAAATTCTTGCTGTTGATTGTGGTTTAAAATATAATCAATTGAGATGTCTTCTTGATCGGGATATTTCAATTAAAGTTGTCCCATACAATTATCCAATTGAAAAAGAATTAAAAGATTATGATGGTCTTTTTATTTCTAATGGACCTGGTGATCCATCAATGGTTGGTGAATTGATAGATAGACTTAAGTTAATTATTAAAGAAACAGATAAACCAATTATGGGTATCTGTCTTGGACATCAACTTTTAGCAAAAAGTGCTGGAGCTAGTACATATAAATTAAAATATGGTAATAGAGGTCATAATCAACCATGTACTCATCTTGATACTGGAAGATGTTTTATAACATCACAAAATCATGGTTTTGCTGTTGATGAAAATACTTTACCAAAAGATTGGGTACCATTATTTATTAATGAAAATGATAAAACAAATGAAGGAATTGTTCATGTTGATAAGCCATTTTTTTCAATTCAATTTCATCCTGAACATGCTGCTGGTCCTGTAGATATGGAATGTTTATTTGATGTTTTTGTTGATTCAATAAAATTATATAGACAAAAAAAATCATTTAATATTAGAAATTTAATTAAAGAAAAATTAATTTTTTATTCTAATTATAATAAAGGTGAACAAACAAAAGTTTTAATTCTTGGTTCAGGAGGACTTACTATTGGACAGGCTGGTGAATTTGACTATTCAGGTGCTCAAGCTATAAAAGCATTAAAAGAAAAAAAAATTAAGACTATTCTTATTAATCCAAATGTTGCTACAGTTCAAACATCTAAAGGATTTGCTGATCAGACATATTTTCTTCCAGTAACAAAAGAATATGTTACAGATGTTATTAAAAAAGAAAGACCTAGTGGTGTTTTATGTACATTTGGTGGGCAGACGGCACTTAATTGTGCTGTTGATTTATATAAAGATGGAATATTTGAACAATATGGTGTTGAAGTTCTTGGAACATCAATTGAAACAATTATGAATACTGAAGATCGTGAAAAATTTAATTTTGAAATTGAATCAATTAATGAAAAAGTTGCACCATCAAAAGCTGCTATAACTTTAGATGAAGCTATTAAAGCAGCATCAGAAATTGGTTATCCAGTTCTTGTTAGAGCTGCTTTTGCTCTTGGTGGTTTAGGTAGTGGTTTTGCAAATAATGAAAATGAATTAATAAAAATTGCTCAACAAGCTTTAGCTCATTCTAATCAAGTATTAATTGATAAAAGTTTAAAAGGTTGGAAAGAAATTGAATATGAAGTTGTTAGGGATGCTTATGATAATTGTATAACTGTTTGTAATATGGAAAATGTTGATCCACTTGGTATACATACAGGTGAAAGTGTTGTTGTAGCACCATCACAAACATTATCAGATTTAGAGTATAATGCTTTAAGAAAAACAGCTTTAAAAGTTATCAGACATTTTGGTATTATTGGTGAATGTAATATTCAATATGCTTTAAATCCAGATTCATTAGAATATTATATTATTGAAGTAAATGCTCGTCTCTCAAGAAGTTCTGCTCTTGCTTCAAAAGCAACTGGTTATCCATTAGCATATGTTGCAGCTAAATTAGCACTTGGTGATAATTTATCTAAATTAAGAAATACAGTTACTGGTAAGACAACAGCTTGTTTTGAACCATCACTTGATTATTGTGTTGTTAAAATTCCAAGATGGGATTTAAGTAAATTTGCTCGTGTCTCTACAACTATAGGTAGTTCAATGAAATCTGTTGGTGAAGTAATGAGTATTGGTAGAAGTTTTGAGGAAGCTTTTCAAAAAGCATTAAGAATGGTTAGTGAAAATTATTGGGGATTTTCACCATTTTTATTTGGTAGACAAACAACAGAAAATGACTTTACAACACCAACAGATAAAAGAATGCTTGCCATATCAAGAGCATTATATCGTAATGAATTTAGTCTTGAAGAATTATATCAATTAACAAAAATAGATCGTTGGTTTTTATATCGTATGAAACATATTATTGATATATATAAAAAATTACGTCAAACATTACCATCATTATTAGATAAAGAATTATTACTTCAAAGTAAACAATGTGGTTTTAGTGATCAACAAATTGCTAAAACTATTGGTTCTAATGAATTTACTATTAGAAAAATACGTCAAAATTTAGGTGTTATACCATGTGTCAAACAAATAGATACAGTTGCTGCTGAATGGCCAGCACAAACAAATTATTTATATCTTACTTATAATGGATTTGAAAATGATATTACTTTTAATAATAAAAATAGTGTTATTGTTCTTGGAAGTGGAGTATATAGAATTGGATCATCAGTTGAATTTGATGCTTGTTGTGTAGGATGTGTTAATGAATTAAAAAAACTTGGATATAAAACTATTACTGTTAATTGTAATCCAGAAACTGTTTCAACAGATTATGATATGTGTGATAGATTATATTTTGAAGAGGTATCATTTGAAGTTGTAACAACAATATATGAAATTGAAAAAAGTAAAGGTGTTATTCTTGCTTTTGGTGGTCAGGCACCAAATAATATTGCATTATCATTATCAAAAGCTGATTTACAACAAAAAATGAAGATTTTTGGTACCAGTCCACAGAATATTGATATGGCTGAAGATCGTTTTAATTTTAGTAGACTTCTTGATAAACTTAATATTGATCAACCATTATGGAAAAAAACTGAAAATTATGAAACAGCTGTTGAATGGTGTAAAAAAGTTGGTTTTCCATGTCTTATTAGACCATCATATGTTTTATCTGGTGCTGCAATGAATGTAGCACATAATGAGGGTGATTTAGCTAGATATCTTAAACAAGCAGCTATTGTAGCTAAAGAACATCCAGTAGTTGTTTCAAAATTTATTAATGAAGCAAAAGAAATAGATGTTGATGGTGTTGCTATGGATGGAAAATTAATAGCTATGGCTGTTAGTGAACATGTTGAAAATGCTGGTATTCATTCAGGTGATGCAACTCTTGTAACACCACCACAAGATTTAAATGAAACAACATTAGATAAAATAAAAGAAATAGCCGCAAAAATAGCTAGTGCATTAAATGTTAATGGTCCATTTAATTTACAATTAATAGCTAAAAATAACAATTTAAGTGTAATTGAATGTAATTTAAGAGTATCAAGAAGTTTTCCATTTGTCTCAAAAACATTAAATTTTGATTTTGTTGGTCTTGCTACAAGAGTTATGATGTCTGATGATAATTTAATTTTAAAACAATCTATTAAACCAGTAAATGTTATTTTTGGTAAAAATAAATGTAAAAAAGTTGGTGTTAAGGTACCACAATTTTCATTTTCAAGATTAGCTGGAGCTGATGTTATACAAGGTGTTGAGATGGCTTCAACAGGAGAAGTTGGTTGTTTTGGTCAAAATCGTTATGAGGCATATTTAAAAGGTCTTATTTCAACTGGTTTTGTTGTACCTAAAAAAACTATATTCATTTCTATTGGTGGATATCATGGAAAAGATGAAATGTTAAATAGTGTTGAAACTCTTGCTTCTCTTGGTTTTACTCTTTATGCTTCAAAAGGTACAGCTGATTATTTTCAAAGTAAAGGTATTAATATTCAAGCTATTGAATGGCCATTTGAAGAAGACTCTACAAATGAAAAGACAGGTGGTGTAACAAAAAATGTTAGTGATTTTTTGGCTAACAAAGATATAGATTTAATGATAAATTTACCAATAAAAGGTAATGGTGCTTATCGTGTCAGTGCTTTTAGTACTCATGGATATAAAACAAGAAGAATGGCTGTTGATAATGGTATACCACTTATTACAGATATTAAATGTGCAAAATTATTTATTGAAGCATTACGTTTAGAAGGATGTAGACCAAGTGTAAAAAGTCAAATAGATTCAATAACTAATGCTAATATTCGTAGATTACCTGGACTTATTGATGTTCATGTACATATGCGTGAACCTGGTGGTGAACATAAAGAAACATGGTATACTGGAACAACAGCTGCATTAGCTGGTGGTATAACAACTGTTCTTGCAATGCCAAATACAAATCCTTCATTAATTAATGAAGATATATTTAATATGGTTGAAAGTATTGCTTCAAAATCAGCCGTTGTTGATTATGGACTTTTTATTGGAGCTACTGTTGATAATGCAAAAATTGCAGCATCTCTTTCAAGAAAAGTTTGTGGTTTAAAGATGTACTTAAATGATACTTTTTCAACATTAAAATTGAATAATATTTCTGATTGGACTAAACATTTTGAAGCATTCCCAAAAAATAAACCTATTGTCTGTCATGCTGAAAAAGAAACTCTTGCTGCTGTCTTGACTGTAGCTAATTTAACAGGACATTCAGTTCATATATGTCATGTTGCTAGAGAAGAAGAAATTATGTTAATTAAAGCTGCTAAAGATAAAGGATGGAATGTCACTTGTGAAGTTGCTCCACATCATTTATGGTTAACAGAAAATCATTTACCATGTGGAGTAAAAGAGGTTAGACCAAAGTTAGGTAGAGAGAAAGATATTGAAGCATTATGGAAACATATATCATACATTGATTGTTTTGCTACAGATCATGCACCTCATACTTGTCAAGAAAAAGAATCAGAAAATCCTCCACCAGGTTTTCCAGGTGTTGAATATATGTTACCACTATTTTTAACAGCTGTATCAGAAGGTAAACTTACTTTTGATCAATTAATTGAAAAACTTTCAACAAATCCAAAAAAAATTTTCAATATTATTGATGACGAAACTACATATGTTGAGGTTGATTTAAATGAAGAATGGGAAGTACCAAAGAATGGTGGTTATTCAAAGGCTAACTGGACGCCATATGCTGGAATGAAATTAAGAGGAGCAGTTAAAAAAGTTGTCATTCGTGGTGAGGAAGTTTATGTTGATGGTAAAATATTGGCAAAGAAAGGTTTTGGTAAAAATATTATACTTCATAGTGATAAATTATTAATGAGAAATCATAATTTACAAAGAGTTTTTGAAAGAACCCCTTCAACTCATTCATCATCAGCTGAAGAGGAATATATTGAAAATTTCAAACGTTCAGAATCTATTAAAGAAGATGATGACTCATTTTTAGGACAGAGTATTGTTGATGTAGAAAGTTTAAATAAAACAAGAGTTCATCTCATAATGACATTAGCTGAAAATTATCGTCAAGATATATTTAGAAAAAAAGATACTTCAGATGTTCTTAAAGGATTCCGTATGGCTTCAATATTTTATGAACCTTCAACTAGAACAAGTTGTTCATTCCAAGCAGCTATGTTACAATTAGGTGGTAGCGTTATTAATGTTGATTCACAATCATCATCTGTAACAAAAGGAGAAAGTTTAGAAGATACTATAACTACGATGGGTAGATATACTCATATTATAGTTCTTCGTCACCCAGAAATTGGTTCAGCACAAAGAGCTGTCAAAATTTCTGATATTCCTGTTATTAATGCTGGTGATGGTGCTGGTCAACATCCAACACAAGCACTTCTTGATCTTTTTACTATTCGTATTGAATTAGGTACTGTTAACAATCTTACAATAGCTTTAGTAGGAGATTTAAAAAATGGTAGAACTGTTCATTCATTAGCTAAGATTCTTTGTGTTTATACAGGAATAACATTACATCTTGTTTCACCAACTCCTGAATTAGGAATGCCTGAAGAAGTAATGAATTATCTCAGAAAATATAGTAATTTTACGATTAAAATATTTAATGATCTTGCTGAAGGAATAAAAATGGTTGATGTTGTCTACATGACACGTATACAAAAAGAACGTTTTGCTTCACAAAATGATTATGAAAATGTTAAAGGAAAATTTGTACTAACTCCAAAATTACTAAATGAATCAAGATTAGATAATGATGAAGCTGAAAAAATAAATGCTTTTGGTCCAAATCGTGAACTTCCAATTGTAATGCATCCACTACCAAGAGTTGATGAAATATCAACAGAACTTGATTATGATGAAAGAGCTGCTTACTTTAGACAAATGGAGAATGGAGTTTATGTTAGAATGGCACTTCTTACTTTATTGTTAAAAGGATGTAATTTCTAAAACATTATCCTATATATATATAGAAGATAAATAAGTTGTGAAAAAGTATTTTTTTTTTGTCATTTTAATATTTAATAAACCTTTCTAAAATAAAAAATTCTCTGATAATAATGAATGTAATTATTTTTTCAAAATATAATTTTTTTAATATTAGTATTGCAGCATAAAGTGCAAAAAAAAAAGTAACATTATAATTTGATTCAAAATTGTCATTCCAAGTTTTTGAAGTGATATTTATTCTAACGATAAAAAAAGGTTGGAGAAATCGTTTTTGATTTAAACTTTTTGAAAATAAAAATTTCTAAACAAGATATAAATTTTTAAAAAAAGATTTTCAAGAATGATCTTGAACATGGAATATATTGTTTTTATCATTATTAAATAGCATGCGCTACGCACACACTAGTTTTTAATTGTTATTCTTTTTTTTAAACTATCTATTTGTAAAGTTTACGTTTATTTTTTAAATTTCACTTTTATAATACAATAAAATTGTAATGTTTTCAAGACTGTTCTAATTAATTTTCTAGTTAGATTATATTCTATACCAGATAAATCAATCTTTTCATTTATCAATTATAAAAATGTTTTAATTACCAATAAACACATAAAAGTTACTGAAGACTAAACCATAAATATAGAAGGTTTTTATTAAGATAAATAATTTGACGATATTTTCACAATCGAATGATGGTTTTCAATCATTTTTAAAATAAAAAAAATTATGATAAAAGATTAAGTACCAAGAAATACTCAATATTGTATCTTAAGATGTGTTGACAATCTGAAGAATATTAAAACATAGACTACATTTAAAAAGTTGAAAAAAGTCAAATGCGAGAAAATTTCGCACTTCTAAAAGCTTTCCAACTTGAGTTATTAGTACGTGCTTGAATACGTTTATCAAGTAATAATTCTCATCATATCTCAAGTTTGAAAAGTCCTATAAACATAAGACCAACTTCAATAAATTTCTCGTAAAATTCTAATTTAGAATAAGTATCTTAATTTAAAAATTCTTAACTGAATCATGAAAGGATATTTTTTTCAAAAAATATTCCTCACTTTTGCCTCTAACTTTGATTGCTTATAACTTCTGAAATTTTAATTTTTACTTATTTTTGATTATTTTCAAAATTCATCTCTCTTCAAGGGCTAACGAATGAATATAATATCATGCCCAAATTCTAAAAAAAGTTTTTTTTTATGTACCGATAACAAGTCAAGTTGGAGCTTCTTGGACAATTTCTTAAACTCTGGAAATAATTAAAATATTTTTACAAAAATTATTTATTTTAGAATAACTTTTTAAGAGAAATTGTTTGCTACTAACCTTATTTTCGTACGACAAAATTTAGCTGAGATACAAAAAAGTCATGAACAATGAATATATAGAAAAAATTTCCGCCTTTGGTTGTAACTCTTCTGAAAATGAAACTATAAACAGACTGATTTCTGGAATAATCTTCATTTTAGTTTTTATGCAGGGTCCACCTTCAAAATTTTTTTATATCACCAACCATTTTTGAGATATAAAAAATGATGACAAAGGATTAAGCGCGAAAAAATACCAAGTACTATATCTTGAAAACTTTTGCAAATCAAAAAAACTTTTCAACGTAGACTATATCTAAAAAGTTGAAAAAAGCCCAGCGCAACAAGTTTTATAGTTCTACGACCTGTGTAACCTAAGTTATGAATACGTTCTTGAAAACGTTTTTGAAGCAACATTTCTCATCATATCTCAAGTTTGAGAAGTCCTATGAAGATGAGACTAGGTTTAATGTTTTTCTCGTAAAAATCTGATCTAGAATATATCTTTTAATTTAAAAATGCTCAACTGGATCATGAAAGGCGATTTTTTTCAAAAAATATTCCCCACTTTCGCCTCCAACTTTGAAGGCTCATAACTTCTGAAGTTTTAATTTTTACATACCCTTGATTATATTCAAAATTCATCTCTTTTTAAGGGCTATCTAATGAATATAATATCATGTCTTAATTCTAAAAAAAGTTGTTTTTTTTAAGTTCTGATGACAAGTCAAGCTGGAGCTTCTTGAACAATTTTTGAAAATCAGGAAATATGGAAGTTATTTTTATAGAAATTATTCATTTTAAAATAACTTTTTAAGAGAAATCATTTGCCACTATTCTTATCTTCATATGACAATTTTTAGCCAAGATACTGAAAAGTCATGAACAATGAATATTTAGAAAAAATTTCCGCCTTTGGTTATATCTCCTTTCAAAATGAAGCTAGAAACAAGCTGATTTCTGGAATCGTCTTCATATTAGTTTTCATGTAGGGTCCACCTTCAAAATTTTTTTATATCATCAACCATTTTTGAGATATAAAAATTGATGACAATTTATTAGGCGCGAAAAAATGCCAAGTACTATATCTTGGAAAATATTGAAAATCAAGAAAACTTTTCAACATGGACTACACCTAAAAAGTTAAAGGAAGTCCAGCGCACTAAGTTTCATTCTTCTACGAGCTGTGTAACTTGAGTTATGAGTACATTCTCGAAAACGTTTCTCAAGCAACATTTCTCATCATATCTCAAGTTTGAGAAGTCCTATGAAGATGAGACTAGGTTTAATGTTTTTCTCGTAAAAATCTGATCTAGAATATATCTTTTAATTTAAAAATGCTCAACTGGATCATGAAAGGCGATTTTTTTCAAAAAATATTCCCCATTTTCGCCTCTAACTTTGAAGGCTCATAACTTCTGAAGTTTTAATTTTTACATACCCTTGATTATATTCAAAATTCATCTCTTTTTAAGGGCTATCTAATGAATATAATATCATGTCTTAATTCTAAAAAAAGTTGTTTTTTTTAAGTTCTGATGACAAGTCAAGCTGGAGCTTCTTGAACAATTTTTGAAAATCAGGAAATATGGAAGTTATTTTTATAGAAATTATTCATTTCAAAATAACTTTTTAAGAGAAATCGTTTGCCACTAAACTTATCTTCATATGACAATTTTTAACAAAGATACTGAAAAGTCATGAACAATGAATATTTAGAAAAAATTTCCGCCTTTGGTTATATCTCCTTTCAAAATGAAGCTAGAAACAAGCGGTTTTCTGAAATCGTCTTCACATTAGTTTTCATGTAGTGTCCACCTTCAAAATTTTTTTATATCATCAACCATTTTTGAGATATAAAAAATGATGACAAAGGATTAAGCGCGAAAAAATGCCAAGTACTATATCTTGGAAAATATTGAAAATCAAGAAAACTTTTCAACGTGGACTACATCTAAAAAGTTAAAAAAAGTCCAGCGCAACAAATTTCACACTTATACGAGCATTGTAACGTTAGTTATGAGTACGTTCTTGAAAACGTTTTTGAAGCAACGTTTTTCATCATATCTCAAGTTTGAGACGTCCTATGAAGATGAGACTAGGTCCAATGAATTCCCCGTAAAAATCTGATCTAGAATATATCTTTTAATTTAAAAATGCTCAACTGGATCATGAAAGGCGATTTTTTGCAAAAAATATTCCCCACTTTCGCCTCCAACTTTGAAGGCTCATAACTTCTGAAGTTTTAATTTTTACATATCCTTGATTATATTCAAAATTCATCTCTTCTCAAGGGCTATTGAATGAATATCATATTATACCAAAATTCTAAAAAAAGTTAATTTTTTTAAGTATTGATGACAAGTCATGTTGGAACTTTTTGGCCAATTTTTGAAACTCTCGAAATATTGAAGTTATTTTTGCAGAAATTATTCATCTTAGAATAACTTTTTAAGAGAAATTGTTTGCCACTAATCTTATCTTCATATGACAATTTTTAGCCAAGATACTGAAAAGTCATGAACAATGAATATTTAGAAAAAATTTCCGCCTTTGGTTATAACTTTTCTGAAAATAAAGCTAGAAACAAGCGGATTTCTGGAATCATCTTCGTTTTAGTTTTCATATGGGGTCTACCTTCAACACTTTTTTATATCACCAACCACTTTTGAGATATAAAAAATGATGACAAAAGATTAAGCGCGAAAAAGTGCCAAATTCTATATCTTGAAAACTTTTGAATATCAAGAAAACTTTTCAACGTGGACTACATCTAAAAAGTTGAAAGAAGTCCAGCGCAACAAATTTCACACTTATACGAGCATTGTAACTTGAGTTATGAGTACGTTCTTGAAAGCGTTTCTCAAGCTACATTTTTCATCATATCTCAAGTTAGAGAAGTCCTATGAAGATGAGACCAACTTTAATGAATTTTCCGTAAAAATCTGATCTAGAATATATCTTTTAATTTAAAAATGCTCAACTGGATCATGAAAGGCGATTTTTTGCAAAAAATATTCCCCACTTTCGCCTCCAACTTTGAAGGCTCATAACTTCTGAAGTTTTAATTTTTACATATCCTTGATTATATTCAAAATTCATCTCTTCTCAAGGGCTATCGAATGAATATAATATTATGCCAAAATTCTAAAAAAAGTTGTTTTTTTAAGTTCTGATGACAAGTCAAGCTGGAGCTTCTTGAACAATTTTTGAAAATCAGGAAATATGGAAGTTATTTTTATAGAAATTATTCATTTTAAAATAACTTTTTAAGAGAAATCGTTTGCCACTAAGCTTATCTTCATATGACAATTTTTAACCAGGATACTGAAAAGTCATGAACAATGATTATTTAGAAAAAATTTCCGCCTTTGGTTGTAACTTCTTTCAAAATGGAGCTAGAAACAAGCGGTTTTCTGAAATCGTTTTCATATTAGTTTTCATGTAGGGTCTACCTTCAAAATTTTTTTATATCACCAGCCATTTTTGAGATATAAAAAATGATGACAAAAGATTAAGCGCGAAAAAATGCCAAGTACTATATCTTGGAAAATATTGAAAATCAAGAAAACTTTTCAACGTGGACTACATCTAAAAAGTTAAAAAAAGTCCAGCGCAACAAATTTCACACTTATACGAGCATTGTAACGTTAGTTATGAGTACGTTCTTGAAAGCTTTTCTCAAGCTACATTTATCATCATATCTCAAGTTTGAGATGTCCTATGATGATGAAACTAGATTTAATGAATTTCTTGCAAAAAATTGATCTATAATTATTAAATTAATTTTTTAAATCTTGTTTTCTTCATGAAAAGCGATTTTTTTCAAAAAATATTCCACACTTTTGCTTCTAACTTTGGTAGCTCACAACTCCCGAAGCTTTAATTTCTATATATCCTTGATTATATTCAAAATTCATCTTTTTCTAAGAGCTACAAAATGACTATACTCTTATCTCTATTTTCAAAAAAAATGTTCTTGCTTATTGGCAACTTTTTAAGGCAACATAAAAATTATCTTAATTTTAAAAAATTAATAGTTGTAATACTTTTAAATTTTAAAATATAAGAAAAATTAAACAGTATAAGGCGTTAGTTTTACTTTTTACGTAATAACAATGCATTTTTTTTTGATTTAATTTTAGTTGATCAGAAAAACAATATCTTTAAAGAATGAAATAATAATATATCAGTTAAAAAAGTTTTTCTTACAAAATAAATATTAAAAATTACTAAATAGTTATAGTCATAAAATGATTTTAAAAAAATTCACTCAAACATTTAATGTTAAATTTATTTATTGACATATAGTCGTCGTTAGTCATAAATAGAAAATTTATTAATTCTTATCAAAATAAAGTATTTGATATTAATATGGTGATTTACATTCGAGCTATAAAAATTGGAGCTAGCCACGTATAAGTATATAGTTAAATATGTGTAAATTATTTACTTTTGAATCAACATTCGTTAAAAATGCTAACTACTATTGGTGTAAAAGATTTTCTAAGGATCTTATACTTTGTTGTTGGAATATGGATTGTTTTTGATATTAAAAATTGTAAAAATTATTTTAAACATTCATGTGATATGACAGTTATGCATAGAATGCCAATACTTCTGGTTTGTTATTAAAAATTTATAACATTTTTTTAAATTTATTTTAGCCTGTACATAATGATTATGAATCAAATTATCGAATGTTTATTTATGGTGAAGGTGAATATATTAGAAAAATTAAAAATACAAAAGAATATGATGGAATACCAATAGTATATGTTCCAGGAAATCGTGCTCCAGCAGATATGGTACGTAGTATAGGTTCAATACTTCAAAATAAAACTGAAATGAATAAAGTACCATTTCATTTTAATGTTTTTTCTGCTCATCTTAATGAAGAACCAAGTACTTTTGATGTAAAAACTTTAAAAAAACATGCTTTATATCTTATCAAAAGTTTAAAATACGTTGATAAATTATATGAAAATAGAAAACATAAATTTGTTATAATTGGACATTCTATAAGTGGTATAGCAATAAAAATAGCTTTATCACAATCTCAATGGTTAAGAGAAAATACAGCTTTTATTATAACATTAGGAACTGCTTTTAAAGAACATCAATTTAAAATTACTGGAGATTTTATAGATTTATGGAGAGAGATGCATACAATGGTTGAAATTCCAATAATATCTATTCATGGTGGTTTGATGGATGAAAATGCAGAAGAATCATTTACAGGTAACGAAGGTGGTTACTCATACTCAACACAAATAATAGATAGAGTATGGACAATGAGTGATCATAATTGTTTAGTTTGGTGTAATCAATTACAAAGGTATTGTTTTTTTTCTTAATCTTTTATATAAATATTTATAGATCAATATCAAGATTATTATTTGAGTATGCTGAAGACAAAAATAATAAATTTTCAAGAAATAATATTGATAAAATACTTGATAAAATATTTAATTCAACATCTTTTATTTATCCCATTATTGAAAAAAAATCAATTAGTAATAATTTAATACAAATTGATATAAATAATAAGTCAGAACAGTTATTTTTGTATGTAATAAGAAAGACAAATAAGAATATAGCTCCATTATATGAAACACAATATACTACACAATTGACACCAAAGAAAGATTTTTTTTATGATAAAAATATGAAATACACATATTCATTAGAATATATTCGAAATCAATCACAATATTATATTGATAAAGATGCTCATTTTGATATTGTATCTAAAAATGAAATTACTATTCTTAGAAGTTCACTTTCAATAACAACAATAAAATTTTTAGAAAAGAAAAATATAAAAATTTTTGTAATTCCATTTATTTCTCCAAATATTGTTTACAGGATAACAGTAACAAAAAATAAAAATCCATTACCTAAACTATATTTTAAATCTAATTTAAATGCAGCAATTTCACAAAATGGTATGTTATTATTCAATTATTTTGATGAGACAGATAACGAAGATGGAAAATTATTTATAATGTCACAACCAGGAATTTCTAATGATAATAATTTTATTGAAATAAATATGAATATTGAAATTGGATTAACAGTTATTAGAGTGATAAAATTAAACATAACAAATGTTCCATATATTTTATCATTTATTGCATTTTTATTTTCTTTTAAATCAAATGATTTAGGGAAGTTTTTAATTTTTAATTTTGTTATTTTATATATCACGTAAGTTTTATTTATTAAATATTTTAATTTATTTATTTTTAGCGGATCATTTATTACAACATTTATAATGGTATTTTTAGCTTTTATAATAATGTATTTTATTGAATTATTTTTGTTAATATTAACATTGATAGGTAAAATATTAAATATTAGAAGAATTAGTATTAGGGGATATAAGTGGATTTATAAAAACATTATTTCTACAAAATTATTATCAATATTAAGTTTTTCATCATTGGTATATCAACCAGCATTTTTACTATTTTCAGTTATATCTTTCTTAATATCACCAAGTTTGTTATTATTTATAACATCTATCATTTTGCATCTACCTATATATTTTACTTTTTATGAATTACCTCGTACTAGCTTAGAGTTTAGTGGATTAAGATTATATGAAATAAGTGTAATTTTAACATTTTTAGTAATATATAAATTAAAAAATAATAAAATACTTATATCTAGTAATCCTTGGATTGCTGTTATACCATACTTTTTTTTGTTAACATTAGGAGTAACTTATTTTGATGTTTGGGAGTATGTTGTATTTACACAAACTTTATCAATTCTTCTTTTGAAAATGATAAAAGAAAAATGAATTATTTGTTAAATAGAAAGTTGAACAAAAAAAAAGTTTATATAAATATTTGAAATTTTATTTTGAATAAAAATTAAAAAAAAACCCATTAAATATTATTATGTTTAAATTGTATTAAACAAATCAATTAAATTAAGATTCTCTACTTCATATCTTAATGTAAAATTATTTGGTTCTACAACGATATTTTTATAAAAAGAAACCGGAACATTATCAAAAAAGAATTTGTTCATAAATACATTTAAATAATTACAACATTCAGAATGGGTTTGTAAGGTAATTCTAAGAAGATCTTTTTCACCAAGTTGATTTGCGTTATACTTATCTTTACTTATTATTAACTGTCCACTTTTTCTTGGAATTTGTTTTTCAATTAATTTTAATTCATTAAATTCATATTCTTCTGGGTAGTATGTAAAAATATTTAAAAATTTAGTTTTTGGCCATTTAAATTTATAAGATTCATTTTCTACTGGTTCACCTTTAAAAAAATCCATGATACCAGAAGATTTAAAAGACTTTGAAAAGAATACTTCCAAAATTTTAAGAGAAGGAAACAATCTAAATATTTCTATTATTGTTAAATCATTTGACAATACTTCATGTAATGATAAAATTTCAATATTTTTAAATTTCTTTGCCATATATTCTAAGTGAATTAATTGAAACTTTTGGCATCCAGTTATTTGAATATTTTTTAAATCTTTATTTAAACAATTAATCATTCTTTTAAAACTTCTTCCACTTTTAAACATCTTAAAATCAATTACTAAAGTTTTTAAATTAGACATTTTAGATAAATTTTCACATATTATATCAGCATTGTTATCAAATTTTCTATTTGGTTCGGTAAAATAAAATATCCATAATAATTCTATTTTTTTACATACATTTGATGAAGCAACATCCCAAAAATCATCATAAATTTCAACTTGAATACATATATTGAATTTTGATGAATTATAATTATTAGTAAAAGATTCAACAAGTTTATAAAATCTATCAATGATATAAACTCCATTATATATAATATTTACTTTTTTGAAGTACTCAGATATTATATTTAATTTATTTGCATTTTTTGAATATATATCATGGCAATTATTAAATGTAAGTTCTAATATATCAAGATCATTAGGATTAAAATAAATTAATCCTTCCAATAATAAATTAGCCCAATATTTTCCAGAACACTTAAAGGATAAATTTTTCATACTTTTTGGAAAAAACCATTTTTCATTAATTTTATTTTCATTATCATAAAAATCATATAAAGAACAATCCAGAATTACTGTATGTGGTTTCATTGATTTTAAATATTTAAAAGTAAGCATATGTATTGGTTGTAGTGGAAATCTTGTAAATTCAAAAATTTTAATTTTTTGAAAAATATCTAATCTTTCCAATGCTTCTATACAATTAAACCAACCAAATTGTATCTTTAATTTGGTAACTTTATTAATATTGTTTTTAATTTTGTGAGCCAATAAATCAAAATCTGGTTGAAGGAAAAAATTTCCAAAATGAAGTTGAATACATAGAACATTATTTCTAAGACTATAGTATGAACCTTGTGTAGTAAAACCATACTCATCATATGAGTCTTTATTACATACTGAATCTTGAGAATTTGAAATTTTATTTCTAGTTATATTATAAAAAGTTCTACATGTTAATTTGAAGTTAAGTTTGTCAACAGGATCTGATAACTGATCATATAAAATACTTATTAATTCAGAACAATTAAGAACAGTATTTTGAGGATGCTGTTCGTTACATATAAACATTGTAAAAATAGATGTAGGTGGTTTTACAAATAAACTACCCATAATTATTATTTCTTTTATCAATAAAAAATATACTAGTTAATTTAGGAAATTAATTAAATAATTATATTTTAGAAAATAGTTATTTATTTAAAAAATTCATTTTATTTAAATAAATTTATTTTCGTAAATCAAAATGTTTTGATGCAATAAGATTGTATGTTTAATCAAATTAAAAAAAAACTAGCTAATTTTTGTAATTAAAAATATAACAAATTGTAATATAATTAGCTTTTAGCTTATACAATATGCCGATAAAGCTATATTATAAACTCTTAAGTTTTATTGTTGTTATAGATACATTAATTTTCCATCAAACATAGAATTATTTCATTTTAAAAACCATTAATTAACACTTAAACTTAAAAATATTAATTAACTATAGTATAAATAATGTAATTTTTACAACAAATTTAAAGAATAAAGTATAATAATTAATTTAAAATGTTATAAACTATTTTTAATATGTAAATTATCTTATTAGTCTTTAAATTTAGAAACTATAAAATTATTATTTTTCATAAATCTTTTTGAAAGCAATTTGTATTAAAGCATCAATTTTAAAATAAAATATCAATGTTGCTGAGTTTAAAAAAGTTATTAATTTTTTATATTATCAATTATCTTTCAAATAATTATTTTCATTAAAATTAAAAATCTAATATGCAGCTTTTTTTACGAATAGTTTTTAACAGTTTTTAGTATCTGCAAACAAAGTGATTTCTAAATTTGTAGTCTCTATAGTATTGTTTTTAATTCATCTATCTTACATATGAAATATTTAAATTTTTATAATCTATTAATTTACTTTTTTATATGTAAAAAATCTGCCTATTTTTTTTTGTAAAAGAAACTTTCGCTAATTAATCCTATATTATATAATTTGGTTAAAAATATTTAAGAAATAAATAAAAAAATAACAATAATTGTTTTTATTATCATTTGTCACAAATATATTTATATTTAAATATGTAAATTCAAACAGAAAAAATCAGAGTATAACCTTTATTATAAAATTAAAAAACTTAAAATTAACAAAGAATTTATTTATTTTAAACATTTTAAAAACAATTAAAACTATAAAAGATTTAGGAAATATTAATTTAAAAAATTTATAAATTTTAAATCATAATAACTATTTCTTTTGTTAATAAAAATTCTTCTTTACTTATTGTCAAAACATGGTGATTTGGCATAGAAATAAGATTTTCATTTTATGAATTACAACAATTTAGAAAAAAAATATTTTACTATCAATTCCCTTTGACTGTTCAAAAGATTTGGGGGATAAAAACAATAACTAACAAATTTTTTGAAAAAAGTTTTATTTTAGAAGGAAATTTTTATAGACAAAAACTTTTTTCATGAAATTTTGGGGTCAATTTTACAACAGTCGAATATTTTTTTTTAAAACTATGTTTAAATACGCCTCACTTGATTTTGGTTCAACATTTCTCCTTGGCAAAAAAGAAAAATTATATTCATTTAATGAAGCTTGGCGAGGGTTTTTTGTTTTTGGAGAATCTTCATGGTATTCAGAAAGGCGTTTTGAGGTAACAGATTGTTTATTAATTGGAAACATTTTTTCCTTCAACAATTTATTTTTGAAAAATGTATGTTGCTGTTGAGTATAAAGTGATGGTTTTGTACTTGTAGTATCTTTCTTTTGAGCTATTGATGAAGAATTTTTTTTTAAACAACTTTTTAGTGGTTGTTCAATTTTTTTATTATCTGAAAGTAAAAGTGTTTCTTTCTGTTGAAAGACTTTTTTTAATTGCAGATGTTTCTCTTGAACAAGATGTTTTTTACCACTAAAGTTTGGAGAATATCCTGCATTCTCAGGAATCTTAAGTGACTGAGAGCGTCCTTTTTGCTGTTGAGTTTCATTTCTCCTTGACGGCACAGAGATTTTGTCTTTCTTAGTTAATTTTTCTAAAGATTTCCCACGAGATCGATTATTTACTTTAGTATTTTGTTGGCATTCATCCATTTTCTTAGAATTTCCTTGAAATTGATTTTTCCTACTTCTAGAACGAAGAGACATACTAAACGTTTCTGAATGTTTTTGTGGAGATTCCATTTGAGATACGCTTTTTGTATCATTAGAAGAAGTATCTTTTGAATTTGAAAAATAACTATTCTTATCATTTTCTTTGTTTTGTTCTCTCAAAACAGAACAATCATTATTTACATCTTTATTTTTGCTTCTTTTCTTACCCTTTGATTCATTTGACATCGTTGAATTACTTTTAAGAATACCTTTTATAGCTCGTGGCATTTCAGAATTTGCTATACATCTTTGTCTTGATAAATAAAATTTTGAAATTATAAATTCCCACGTTGGTGGAAAACCAAATCTAAAGTAATCTATAAAACTAACAGGGTATCCAACTTTTAAACCCTCTTCATATGACATTCCATCAACTAAAACAATGGTTTCTTTGTTTTCAAATTCTAATAACTTAGCACCATGAACAGTTTCTAAAAAATCTGTTGTATACGGGGTAAATGTATAATATTTTCTTTTTCGTCTAAAAAAATGCAAATTATTATATACTTTTTTTTTAAAATAGATACCTTCTTGGATATTCAAATGTATCTTCAATTGTTCCCACAGGAGTTGGTGTCATTAAACCAGCTAATTTAACATTAAAATCAAGAGGATCCTCATCAGAAGGAATAAATTTTATAATCCATCTTGTTAAAAATAATTTTCTTCCATAGTATGGTTGTAAAGCCATATAAAATAAATTAGACAAAAAAAATTATAAATTAAGTCTATATGTTATATTTAATTATTATATAACTTTTAAAAACGTTTATCAACAGTCTAGAAAAAAATCATGGTTAAGACACTACTTAATTTGTTATGATATATTAAATGTAATATAACGTTAAAAGATAACAATAAATTAACTTACCTTGTTTTTTAAATTTTTTGTAATAAGAAGTTTAGTGAAAAATGGAATCCAAATAAAAATAAGCAATTTAGCTTTACTGTAATTTTTTTAAAATAAACTTCTTTCCAATAAATCTTCGAAAAAAATTGCTGTTATTGTAGGGCATAAAGACAATCACAACATAAAAAATTAATGCATTTATAATTTAATAAAAAATTGTCGAAAACAAAATTAACCAAAAGTTCAAATTCAATTTGTAAAAAAAAAATTTCTACAAATGTAGTTAGAAAATTGTAACAAAAGTGTACTAAAAACAAAATATTTTATAAATTACTATTTGAAGCAACGTATTCAGGACATAGTATGTATACACATCTAAACACAAAAATAACAAATCGCGCCTCTTTAAAGTATCCAACAACGAAAACTTACGGCAGCCATATTCAAATGAAATATTTTTGAAGTAAGAGTATTTTTTATCTAGTATTCTTAGACTGTTGATTATCCAAAAATGTATAAAATCAAGAATTGTATGAAAAGAAAATTAAAAAATTTTTTAAGTAACTTTTTTTATAAAATTTAATTTTGTAGTTATATGTGATAAATGAATGTTAAGTAAAAATGTAAAATAATTTAAAACTTCTTTAAACACTATAATTTTTTGTTTTTGAAAAATTTTGTAGTATATATATATATATAAGAAAAATTCAAGAGCATTATCAGTTTTCTGTCTTTTTTTTATTTAAAATTAGTCAAAACTTTTAAATTATTATTTGTTAAAAATGATAATAAAAAAATAAATTATGGAGATTTTGATTTTCTTTTGAATGAAATAAATAACGTCAAAATTAAATCTTCGTTCTTAAAATATAAACTAGATAATATTTATTGATCCTTGAAATTACATTTGGTTAATTAACAAATATAAAATATTTTAAATTAAATAATAAAACTTTATAAAAAATTATTTGATGTAAAAAAGAAGTTATTAATCAAAAAAATTTATATTTTTTTTTGAATTTTTGTATATAAACTTCCATATATATTACTTTCTACTTTTTTAATAAGTCTTCAATAAGTTTTTCTAAGTGTATTTTCTTCTTAATTAAAATACCATGAGTTTTTTAAAAGCCAATATAATCTTTTTTGTGTAAAAAGAAATTTTCAAGAATATATAATTTAAAGAAAAACAGTAATTTACTAAAAAAAATTTTTTTTAAAATACTTCTTACGTAATGTTTTTATTAAATACAAATCTTTTTTCTATACAAAATCAACAATTTCAAGAACCATGTTTTGACAATAAGTAAAGAAGAATTTATATTGACAAAAGAAATAGTTATCATAATTTATTAATTTTCTTAAACAACTTTGTTTATTGTAATAAGTTGTTAACACTATAAAAAAAATTTGTATATTTAATTAATTCTATTCTAGCAACACTGTAAATAATGTTTATGTACTTAAAATTCTTATAACGAATATTTCGTAAACATTTTGAGTAACGTCTTTCGTAGATAAATATCTGTGATGTCACTAAATTCCTCTTAATTTCAGTAGAAAACTTTATAATTAAAATTTTCTAGTTATTGTATATAGCTACCATTAAAAATGAGTACATTCAAAGTAGGAGAAAAAGTTGAAACAGGTATGTAATATTATAGAATGATGTGATAAAAATATATATCCATCATTATAGATAAAGGTAAAGGAAAAATAGGATTTTATGGTGAAACAAATTTTGCTCCAGGGATATGGGTAGGAATAATTCTTGATAAAGATAATGGAAAGAATAATGGAACTATTGATGGAGTGAAATATTTTTCCTGTCCGGACAAGTATGGAATATTTATGAAACCAAGTCAAGTTAGAAGAGAAGGTGAAAGAAGATCATCTACCAGAGCATCAATTGCTTCTTCTGCAAGACAAAGTAAAGCACCAAGTACTAAAGTTTCTGTAAAAAATTCACCTATACCAACTCCTAGAAGTATGAGTCCTTCAAAGACTGTTAATAATTTATCTAATACAAACATACCATCAACAAGGAAGTCGTCTTCTGGAATCAAAAGCCCTAGGTCAAATTCTAAACCACCTAACTCTGGTACAACGACAACATCAATAACATCAAATAATGATTCTTTACATAGTAGTGGTCAGTCAAATGAATCTTTTGAAATGGTAAAAGAAGAAAGCATTCCAGAAATAAAGGATAGTATTGTTGAGGAAGTAAAAGATTCTGATATGATTGATGAATTGGAGAAACCTGTAGAAATATCACCAATAAAATATGTTCCACCTCCAGATTTAGATGAGGGAAAAGAGTTAGAATATTTGAGATCAAAAAATGTTGATTTGGAGGAACAAGTAGAAGTTTTAAAAATCAAGATTCGTGAGTTTCGACCAAAAATTCATGAATTTGAAAGACTAAAGGTAACTGTTCAAAAATTTGAAGAAAATAAAAAACAAATACTTGAACAAAATTCACGCCTTAAACGAGAACTTGAAGAATATAAGCATAGACTAGAGGAATCTTTAAAAAAAATTGAAGAAACAGAAATTCCCGATATTATTGAATTAAAAGGTCAAATAGAAGAGCTCTCTATTGACAAAGAAATAGCTGAAGAAGAATGTGAAATTGTTAAAGCAGAATTAGAATCATATAAAATACAGTTTGCTGAAAAAGAGAAGGAACTGTCTCTTTTAAAATCTGAAATGGAGAGAGCTGATATATCATCTGGTGGAAATAGTTTACAGTATGCTGCATTACAAAGACAAAATGAAAGTTTATCAGATGCTGTAAATAAACTTCGTGATCACATAGCTCAAGGTAAAATTGTTGAATCAGAAAATATGAAAGTAATTGAGAGATTAAAACAAGAAATAGAGGATTATGAAGAATTAACCAATAATCAAGAAGCTGAAATTGCTGAATTAAAAAATATGTTATCTGATTATTCTGAGCAGATTGATGCTGCTGCTGGAGCTGAGAAAGTTATTGATAGTTTAACAGAAAAAAATTTAGAATTGGAGGATAAATTGGGTGATTTAAACGAAAAAATTATTGAATTAGAAGAGTTAAATGATATTAATGAACAATTACTTGCTTGTGCTAAAGAAGATGAGGCAAGGAATAAAAGGCAACTTGATGAGGAAATTGGTTCAGTAAATATGTTAAGAAAAACTCTACGTATTAGAGAGGAAGAAATTGACAAATTTGAACTAACTATACAACAATTTAGGAATAGAATTACGGATTTGAATATTGAAATTCAAAACAAAGAAGATGAATTATTGATAGAGAGAGAAAAGTTACAAGAAAAAGAAGCAAATGCCGATGTTCCTGTTTATAGTTCAAATAAAGTTTTTGCTGAGTTGGTAGATTTGGAATTATATCGTATCAATTGTGAGTATGCACAAATGGCTGCAAAATTACTCAAATTTTTCCTTCCTGATAATTTCTCAAAGCCAGGTGGTGATAATGATGCACTTTTATTAAGTATTTCTTTACCACGTGTAGCAGCCAAATCTATAGCTTTAGGCAATTTATTATCTAAAAAATATCCTCTTGTACCTGGTGGTATGAGGAGAGAACATGTTACAAGAAGCCATCGTGGTGAACAATGGGGATATGTAGCTAATATTTCTTATATACTTTCAAATTTAAAAGTAATAGCAAAGAAATTCGAAGGAACTTTACAAAGTTGTTCTGTTGGGAAACTTGCTTCAATTTGCCATCTTCAATCAGAATTTGCACATCATGAAAAAGTTCTTGATAGTTATTTTGAGCTATTGAAACAAGATAGACTTGATGAAAATTCAAGTATTGAACCATTGTACCAAATTGTTCATCATTTCAGTTACTCTTTTGAAGTTAATATGAGTATGGAAAGTTATGATAATAAAGAGATGTTAATTAATATATGTACTCAACTTACTAGAGGATTTGAATGGGTAAATATCAATGGACAACGCATACTTTATTATTTAGAAGATAATTATTCTAGGGAAAATGATATCATACGCTCTTTTAATAAAATTATGGAAACTATAACAGAGGGTGAAAAACTTTTAATCAGAACACAAAATAGTATTCCAAAAGATAAGGATATACAAGTTAATAGTGAATTTATGGATTTTATATACACAATAATAACTTCATTAGAAAAAATTGCCAAAGTATTTGTTTTTACATGCAAAGCAGCAACATCAATGATGAATTCATTTAATGAATGTGATGGTCTTCGTATAGGTCAATTAGGAGAATGTATTCATAATTCTGTTGAAAAGATTGCTGGTTCTATACCAAGTGATAAAGCATTGGAACATATACAAAGTTTTGCTGATAATATTGTTAGTGGTTTAGATAAAGTTTCTAAAATTATGGAAGAAGATAGTTTGGTTACAACAAAAGTTGGAAAAAAACCATATTCTGCTTTATATGAACGTGGTATTGCAAGGAAGAATGATTCTCAAGAATTAGAATCATTACGTTGGCAAGTTACATCAAAAGATGAACAAATACGTGAATTAAGTTATGCATTAAAAGAGAAAAAAGATTGTATAAGAAATTTAGAATTAAAACTTGAAACACATATAAAGAATATTGAAGGGGGTAAGGGATCTGATAAGAGAGTTGAACTTATAAAGAAAGAATGTGAAGAAAAAATTAAAAAATGTAGAGAAGAACAAGAAACATTGTTATCTGAGATTGATGAATTAAATAAACAACTTGAAATGATATCAGTAGAGAAACCTGCACATCTTACACAATTTAATGATAGTCAGTCTCCTCTTGATAAAAGTCATAAGAAAAATAATGATTCTGATGTTTTAAAAGAAGTAACTGGACTTGTTGATATATTAAGGAAAAACTATCAAAATCTTCAGGATAACTATAAATATGTAAATTATAAGAACTGTAGTCTACAAGCTAGACAAAATGAAACAATTATAAGAACATTAAAACCTCTCAAAGAGGCTAATTCTGTTGCTGGTATCTATTCATTAAGAAGTTTCAATAAAAATAAAAATAAAAATGATATCGTAACTTTGAGTCTTGAAGCTGACAAACTTAATAGTGTAAGTTTTTGTTAAATTTTTCTTTTTATAATGTTTTTTTTTTGAGGAATGGTCTTTACTACAATTAGAGGGTATTAATCCAAAAAATAAAAGGCAATATCAAATGAAAGTTGAGAATTACAATAATCGTGTACAAGCTTTAGAATTTAAATTTTTTACATATTGGGGAATGAATCACCCTGGTGAAGATTTACCTAAAACTTTCAAGAAGCCAAGAAAAATGGTTGACAATAATGTGTCAAAAGAAAATGAACAACCGTCTATAAGAACAAATAAACTTTTAGAAAAGTGGTGTAATATAAGATAACATTATTATTTATATAAACATCCTATATATCACACATATTTATTAATATTATATATAGACGAGAAACCAGTTAAGAAAATTTTTTCGATTTTTTACTTTTTAATAAAATTTTTTAAAACAAAAAAATGTTTTGATAACAAAGAAAGCAATGATTTTTTTTAGACAATTATATTTTCACATAAATATTGTAACAAAAAATGGAATATTAGCATGTGCTACAAAATGATTTGTTTGATGTAATTTTAGGATGAATTTCAAAATAAAGATAAAAAAAATTTTGATAAAATATGAAAAAAAAAATTAAATTATCTATTATATGTCATAAATGTAAAGTTTACATTTTTATATAAAAAAGTTTTAGTTCCATGTTATGTATAACTGATTTTTGATAAGAAAATATATAATCGTACTTCTAATATAGAAAAAATAATATTATTTTTATATTTAATTATAAACAAATAAATTTCTTATCATTAATTAAACCATTCTGGTTTAAATTCTTTTGTATACGATATAGCATCTGAAATATTTTTTACAATTCTAATACCAATATTAAACTTTCTAGAATCCCATACTGGATCACCTAGTTCTTTCGGCATATCGCAACCTTTCAAGCTAAATCCAATGTTCATCAAGAACATCAAAGCATTTTCAATAAAAGAAATTTTGTAATTTTCCATAAATGAATTAAATGTCATTGTAAAAGGAGCACCATTTTTTAAAGTAGAATCCTTTAATTTATAATAGAACTTTTTCAATAAAAATTCTTCAGCCTCTTTTCTAATATAAGGATCAGTACAATATATAAGAGTTTTAGACAAATCATGTCCAGTTGAATTTATATGTAAACATTGCCAATCAATTAATGCCTCTATTTTATTGGATGGATTTCCATCTTCATCTAATGAAAAAAGAATATTATTATTCCAGATATCACCATGTGCTAAAACAACTGGATTAGATTGGTTTTCTTTAAAATTATGGCAATTTAAAATAATTGCATCCTTCCAATGCAATATAAGGCTTTTCAAATCATTTTCTAGATGTTTATAAAAAGAGTTCGGAAGTAATTTTGTAAACTCATACCAATGTTCTAAGGCAAATTGTGAAAAAAATGGGAAATCATTATCATTAATAGATCTACTAAGTTTATTTAACCATTCCTTATCTTTTAATAATAATGAAGTTGATTGGAGGATCAAAATTTGTTCAAAAATATTTTTAACTTGATAAATGTTTAATGTTCTATAACATTCTATATGAATAGAAGTATTTGACAAATTTTCTAGTAATATCAAACCATCTTGTGAATCAATTCTGTAGTTTTGAGTAAAATAAACTTTAGGTATTTTAAAATTAGGGATATCAAAAAATATTCTATAAAATAAACATTCATTATTATGAAAATTTGATACTTCTTGTCTAGTAATAAATTCTGTTTCCCCATTTTCAATATCAATTCCTTCATTAAGAATTTTTGTTGTTGGTATTTTAAGAATAAATGAAAAACTTTGATTATTTGTAAAATTTAATATTACTCTATAGACATATGATATAAATCCTTTACCTTCTCCAATTTGTTTAACATTAAACTTTTAAAAAAAATACTTGATTAAATTTATTATAAATTTGAACTTACATCAAAAATTTTTCCACCATCATTAATAATATTATTAAATTCACTACAATTATTGCGTAAAATCTTTACTATACACAAAAATGTTATATCAACATTTTGAATAGAAATATTTTTAACATCAGATGGATTAGAAAATAAAGACAAAATTTTATTATCACTCATTTAACAATTTGTAAAAAAATTTAATTAACAGAGTATTTTAAATTATGACAAAATCTACTGTACAATAATTTTTTTATACTAGATTAAAATTATTAAAAAAGTTATACCAAAAATATTAGTGATAACTTAAGTAACAAACACTGTAGTAAAATATCTTATCTTATATAAAATTATTATAAAACCTGATAGTAAAAAATTATCTTATCATAAAAGTAATAAGCAGATGTTTTGTTTTCTGATATGATTTTAGATTTTTTTTCCATAAACAGATATGATGCTAACTTTTTCACTCAACTTTGTATTTTGAATTAGATAATTTGAAAATTAATATAATATAATAATTTTGGAAACCATTTTTTTTAATTATTAAAAAGTGGAATATAATTGTAATTTACTCAGATCAACATAATTTTTAATTTCAAGAATCATTGATATTATAATAATACTTCAAATTTTTATAAATATTAAATATGTTACTAATATTAACATAATAATTTGATTATTTCAATTTAATAATAAATATTAAAATATTTTTTTTTGGAGATTACAAAAATTAAAATATTTATTGTAACTACTACTTTCAAGTACAATCATACATAGAAGAATCTATCTACCAAAATTCTTTGCAAGAGGAAATAAGTAGGACAAAAAAGTAAATTATTCTTCTAAAATTGTTAATTGTTAATTATTTATTTTTTATTTATTAATTTTTAATATTTTAAGACGTTCTAAGAAAATCAAAGATGTTTAAGAAATTTGTTCCCTCTGAAGATGTAACTGGCAGTCAGCAGTTGAAAAATTCTGTCCAAAAAGGTATTAAAGCAAAAATCATTGACGCTATGCCAGAAGTTGAAAAAATTGTTGATGATATATTTCCAAAAAAAGAAAATTTTAAATTAGTAAAATTGAAGGATCATGTTGAATTGATTGTTGGTCATACAGGAGATGTGCTGTTTATCAAACATAGAGATTATAATTATATTCCAACATTACGTCTCCTCCACAAATATCCTTTCATTCTTCCTCATCAACAAGTTGATAAAGGAGCCATTAAGTTTATTTTAAATGGATCAAATATTATGTGTCCAGGCTTAACTAGTCCAGGAGGTAAAATAACAGAAGGTTTAGATAAAGGAACTATTACTGCTATTATGGCTGAAGGAAAGGAACATGCATTAGCTATTGGATGTATGAAGATGAGTTCAGAAGAAATAGTAAAGAAAAATAATGATATTGGCATTGATACAATTCATTACCTTAACGATGGTTTGTGGAAATTAGTTACAGCCTAACAAAATTTTGAATCATTTTTAAAATTGGTGTCGTATTTTTTTATAAAAATTAAAAGTAAATAAAAATATCTTTTTTTTTTAATTTTTTTAAAAAATACAACAAAATAGTAAAACTTTAAAAATAGGAAATAGATATTTGATCTATTAATAATATTTAAATTTCTATTATTATAAATTTTCTAGTAAAACACTGGCACTAAAATTAAACACAAAACTTCTACAATTATATTTCTTTTTCTAATTCTTTTTATTTATTGGAGAAAAAGATTGAAAGAAAAAAGTTCAAATTAAATTAAAAGGAGAAAAAAATAAAATAAATTTATAAATTATACTTTGGCATTTTTAACAGATTTATTAAGGATTCCTACTTTTAATTGAAATGATTTCATGTTTCCAGGACTTTTAAAGATTTGCCCCATCAACCCATCACATCCTTCTGGATACATTTGAACAAAGACTTCATCTGTCTTATCTTTGTAATATGTAAATATTGTATACAATATTTCTGTTACAGCATCTAAAACATTTTGAGATATACACCTATTTTGGATTTCATGAATCAATGGTGGTATAAGTTGTGGTATTATTGAGTTAACCATATCTCCAATCATTGTTACTTGTGAATCTCTAATATATTTAGACCAATATTTTAAAGTTAATGCTGCTTCTCTTTTGGCATTGGTATTGTCGGTGGTAATTGTTGATATACATATTAAAGCAATATTTCTTAAAAAGTTAGCTGTTTGTGGTTGAACACTACCTGTTTGTAACATTGTTAATCCTTTTCTCATGATATGATATGATAAATCTATTATATCTACAATATCATCTTCATTTGTAAAAGTAACACTTCCGTCAACAACTTTGCTAAACCAATAATTTATTTTATCCATTATTGGAATATATAATTGTTCTTGTTTTGAAGTAACAATAACGAAATGCTTAGCTAAATGTGAAGCTATTTTAGTATGAACATATATAAGAGTATCAATGACATTAATATAAAGTTCTCCAAAATGTACGACATCTTCTTTCAAAGAATTTAATGCAGAAACAAGAAGTTCAGTAAGTCTTTGCATTAAACTTTCGTTTGTATAAAATTTCTGCAACAATAACGGTATATCAACAGCAAATTGGGACAAGATCATGTAGACTGGTGATGTCTTAGAGAGAATCTCAGGATTAGATGGTTCTTTTTTATGCCTTCTTGGTGGTGGTGAATGTATCACCGTTCTTCCATTCATATCATTAATTATAGTCTCCCCAGAATCATTGTTTTTATTTTTTCTTTGAATTGTTTTAATAATTGCTGCAGTAACTTTAATTTCGAACAAAACTTTTCTTTCAAATTCATTACCACTATACTTTGAGATATCTTCTTCTCCCCTAATGAAACGTTTTAAAAATTCAATTCTTGGTAGTACTAATGTATCTAAACTTTGTAAAATAAAATCTAATGGTCTTATTGAAAGGAGATAACCTATTATTCTCATTGCATCTATTCTATCATTTTCAATTAATTCTTCATTTTGAAAAAATGAATAACAGACTCCTATCAATGTATCAGCCATTGGTAGTAGTGATGGATGTTGCCTTTCAACAAGACCTAATATATATTTTAATGCTGATGATGTTGTTTCAGGATGAGAGATCATAAAATAATGTCCTATGCCCAAAGCATTCCTTATCATATTATCATCAGAATATTCTTCAGAAAAAAGAAGATATGAAAATTTAGAAATGCTATTCATAAGATTTTCACCATAATTTCTTTTAACATCTTCATAAGTATTAAAATTTTTCACACCTCCAGAATTTAAAAATTCCATATTAATTCTTAAAAAAGTTTCTATTTGTTGCTTTTCTGTTTCGCTAAAATAATCTGAGATATCACCAAATAAATACAAAATAGCTTCTGCCTTTATTAAGTCACCTTCTTGATATGATTGTATTAGTGAATTAATTAAAAAATTTATTGTTTCTTCAGGTTCAAGATCGTAAAGTGTTACACTATCTTGAGCTCTGTGCATTCTATATGTTTCAAATTTTTCATATTCCTGTTTTGATAACATATCTTTTCTCGTCGGTAAAGACATTTTGACAATAGCATAAGATAAATTATGGGCAAAATATTTTAAAAATGCTTGTTTGATTTCTTGTTTTTTAGTACATGATAAAGCATCCCTAAAGTTACACCAAAATTCTAATGGTATATCAGAGAAAGTTTCTTTAGATGGAAATGGTTGAGGAAAATTAGAAATAGATGAAAAGAAGTCACATATTTGTGTTAATAATGGTAAAGACTGTGTATGATAACTTTCACTTGATATTATTAAATCTATTACATTAGTCATAAAGACGACAATTGAATTGATAAGACTGCATACATCCTCTAAAGCCATTTCAGCATCTCCATCTTCAAAATCATTAAAATTTAACATTTTTATATTATTATAAAAATTTGGTGTTAATTTTGTTGCAAGAAATTCAATAAATGCAATACAAAATTTTGGATAAGCTCGTACTTCTTTATTCTCAGAAACAACCGTTATTAATCGGGAACAGGTAACATTATCATTTATCTTATTTTCAAGAACAATAAAAAAGACGTGTTGCCAATCCTCAAGGCAAGCCCCTGGTAACTTCATCCAATTTTCAACACAATCAATACCAGCCGCTTGTATTGGTGGTGTACTATCAGGTGCACAAAGAATAGTCCTTGTGATATCAATGATAGCTTTAGATTTTGTTAATAATGTACTCTTAACAATATTTCTTTGTTGTAATGGCAGTTTAATTGTTTGGAAAGCTATAGCAACATCAGATAAAACTTTCATAAGTAATTCTGGATTTGAAGACCAAGTAACAGTTAACTCTTCGAATGGATTTGCCCATATATCAGGCATCGTTGATAAAATAAATATTGCTAAACATAAAGTTAATTTATTATAAACAGCAAATTGTAATGTATGATGAGATTCTGTTAAAATGTTTACAAGAAATTGTCTAATTTCATTTGCTTTATAAGCAACTTCATCAAAATGATCATGAATAGCAGTATAAAGGATAGATGAACCAAAATGTTTGCACGAAGATTCATAATTTCCAGTTAACAATTCAAAGGAATATAACCATGATGTTGAATCTATAAAAATAAAAAGATTTTTTTGTAAAAATTAATAAAAAAAAAGTAAATAAATAATATTACCAACCTGACTGAATTTGGACAAGGAAATTATTCAATTCAGCTCTCCTTTGTTCATTAGTACTTGAATAAAATTCAACAACACATTTCACAATAAAATTAAGTTTTTCTTGTTCCATCTTAAAAAAGTAACAATTTTAATGAAATTACTTTTAAAATATATTTGACAAAGTGAAAAATTAATAAATATATATCAAAATGGTGTTGGAAATAATATGTGATATGTTTATACAAATAAAGTAATGTGGGACTGTTAAAAATCGGTATATTCTATGATATTCATATAATCTATATATAATATGTATATTTCTTAATAATTATAAAAAAATTTTTGAAACATTTAAAGTAAACTGTTAATAGATGAAGTATAAATAAAAATAATTGTTACAAAAATACATATAATCATTTATATATAAATTTTATTATTAAACTATTTTAATAAAAAATTTACCAATATTTTTATTTTATGCAAAATAACATTATTACAAAGTAATAAATTAAAAAATATTACAACTTATATAAATTAAAATAAAATAATGTTGTTCTAAGTCTTAAAATTATTGTAGTTCTTATCTTAAAAATATAGAAAAATAAAAGACATCTTTAAGTAGTATATAAAAAAATTACCACGAGATAGAAACTTTAAGATATATCTGTGATAGTAATGATGATACTCTCATCCTCCGTTAATTCACCAACATATACTATTTTACATAAATAACTATCTGTACGAGACCAAATATATTTTGATTTTAATGGAGTAAAGTTACTTTATGCTAATCAGAAATTATAATTATGGCATTAATTATAATAATATTTTAAAAATTTATTTTATTTCATTTATTGTTTAAAATTAGAAATAAAATTTTTTTTAAAAATCAATTTTTGAGTTAGTGTTGTATTTTTTTTTGATTTTGAAAAATAAAAGAAAATAACGCTTTATCTTTGTGTGTTAATTGTAATTTAACATTCCAGAAAGGATCATGAAACTTTAAAAAATTTCAATAACTTTCTATTCCAATTTTATTAAAAATAAAAAAAAATTCATGCTTAAATTTGTTTTTTGTTAAAAATTTAAAAATGATGCACAAAATATTCAAATTTTAAAAATACAGGATATAGATATTTGGTTTTTTTTTTATTAAATTAATTTTTTTCTTTAGATTTTTAATTTATTGATTTTTTTAACATAGGAGAAAGTAAACTATTTGCATAAATAATTTGAAAAATGATAGAAAAAGAAGAAATATTCAAAATTTTGAAAACTTTTTTAAATTTAAAAAAAAATGTGAAAATATAATGAAATTTATACCCAATCTTTTTAATAATATTTAAACTATTAATATTTTAAATTTAAAAAAAAAAACTACACCAACTCTAAAAAAGTATGTTATTGTCCTTTAATTATACTGTAAAAAGTGTACTATGAACGTCATATCACTATAATTAAAGTAAGGATAAGCCAAATTTTGTCATTTACCAAGTAATGATAGTTTCACGAATGAATAATTAATAATTATCAAGGTGCAAATAAATGTCCGCCTTTTATTTTTTTTTTTCTATAAAAAATAACTAAGTACACTTTAAAAAAACAAATAAAATATGAGATATATTTATAATTGAGTATTTTTATTAATACAAAATCAAAACATTTTGAAGTGGTATTAAACAATAATCAAGTTTGTTAAAATTACCTATCTATTAGTATGAACAAATTGTTGTACTAATTAAAGTAAAAAATTTTTTGAAGTGCTTACGGTTATCTGAATTGTTATTTATAGTATAACACTAAGATTTAAAGACAAAAATCTAGTAAGTAAAAGTGCTACATTAAATTTATAGAAAAATATCTCTAGCAACATATTATAAGAAAAACTTCAAAAATGAATCAAATTTTAAGAATTAAATTTTTTTTTTATTTTTTATAATTAATAACTTTTAATACTAATTATATAATATAATAAAGACATTTTTTAACATGGAAATTTCAATGCTTAAGAAAATTGAAAGATAAAATTTATATATTATGTAGCAAAGAAATTTAATAAAATTATTTGGTGAACTAACATATTACTTCTAACTGATAATTTTTTTTTATAAAAGCAATGATTAGATCACTATTTAATTTGGAGATATGTTTATATTATTTTTACACAATCAGAAACGATTTGCAAGTATTTTTTTTTATCAATAATTAACGAAACAAAAAATTTGTATTTAAATAAAATTTTTGTTTGGTAAATTTATTACTATTTAATTATTATCAATTTATTTTTTTGCTCTTTTATTTATGTATTTTATTTTATGTTTAAATTAAAGTTATTTACTATGATAGATTATATGATAATTTTTTCATTATATAAATTCTGATATTATGAGGAGAAAAATAAGCAAGAAATTTTTAATTTTAGATTTCTTTAAAAAAAATGAGTAGTGGAAAATGTTAAGTAAATAGATGTTAACCATAAACAAGTTTGCCAAGTACAAATAAGCTTGCACTTTACCTGATAATTAAGGAAAAAAAAGTGATATTTTTTTGAATAAGAGAATTAAATTAGTAAATTTAGCTACCAATTATAGAAGTTATGATTATAAATATTTTTTTTTCTTTTAATGAAAGATAAAATAATAAGTGCAAAAAATAAGAACAGGAAAAGTATAAACAACTGTAAGTATGTATTAATTTGTAGTATGTGTTATAATTTTCCTTCAAATTATTTATTTTAGTAGAATAGTTAAAAAGCATAATAATAAAAATAAAAAAATTTAATTACTATATAATTCAAAGTTAAATAAATAATTTAAAAAAAAATAGTTTATTTAAAATTGTTATTACGTTATCTTTTAAATAATAGAGAATTACATAAAAATTATCAAAGAATAAAACAACAAAATAAAATTTATTATAACTATTTTAATTTGCTTTTTATTGTACATTTTTTTTTCAATAAATTAAATAATGATATTTTCTTAATAATTCAGATTTCAATTTAGAAATATTAAGAAAAAATTTTTTTATAGAAAAGTTTTTTTTATTTGGATAAATATATTATCAAATCATATGAATAGAATTATAAATATTTAGTTTTAATAAATGTTATCAATTGGAAAAAAAAAATAAAACAAAAAAATATACTTATTTTATTATTAAATATATTCTGAAAAAGTTGAATTAATAGAAATAGTTTTGTATTTAAGTTGATTTTTATTTGAAATATTATTTTTCCAAAAGACATTTAATCTTAAGATTAATCCAATTGTTGTAAATGAACCAATAAATATCCAAAAAAGTATTTTATTTAACATCATAGTAAAAGTTGAGGTAATAAATGTTACCAGTAATATTATAATAAATGAAGCGACTTCATAATTGAGATAAAAATAACCAATAACAGAAAGGGTAGTAATATAAGTTAGAAAAAATAAGATATTTGGTTGAATTTGTAGTGTATCAAATATTATTATAGAATATAAATAATAAAATAAAGATGGAAAGAATGTTTTTATGAATTCAAATATGTAATTCAGTTTGTTAAGTGATCCTTTGTTGTAATTTATGGCTGGTATGGTAATGGAATATATTATTAAAAATATTTTTGTTAAAATTAAATAAATTGATGTATCCATTATTGTTGATGTAAAGAATTTCCAAAACCTAAATATTTTTTTTATATTTTTGTTAATATATTACTATCAATTAAACTTACTGATCCATCTCCCAGGTATCTGTTTTTTTGTAAAATGGAACAAAACTTCTACAAATACCTTCATGTATGATACAAAGTAGAACAATACTAAAACCACAAAATGTTAAAAATTCAATTCTTTTCTTTTTAATAGCATCATCATTTGTCTCCTCATTAATTTGTCTATTATGAGATAGCAAAAACATATTTATTTTAATATTAAATATTTTTATGCTAATCTCTTTTTGTTATAACTTAAAAAAAAAGAAATTTAAATAAATATTTTTATTTTACAAGAAAATATTTATATTAATTATATAAATAATTATAAAAGTAAAGTATAATAATCATAAAAAAAATAAAACTTTTTCAAAACAATAATATTTATTATTTTAATAAATAGTACACAAATGTTATATTTAATGATATTTATACCATTTATAAATACATATTATTTAAAAGTATTTTAATGATGTTTGATATTTTTTTGATTATTTAAATGTTACAGTGATATAAGTAAATTTATAAATAAAAATATATTGCTTTTTAGATCATATATTTAATGATATATTTTCACTTTATTAAGCATCATGAGAATTTAAAATATAAATACACAATTAATTTACATCAAAATAACATTTTATATTAAGAAATAATAGTGGAAATTATAAAAAAAAAAACAAATTATAAATGTGAGAGGATATAAAAGAAAAGTAAATAATAATTATAAAATATTTAAATTACTAGACAAGTTACATTGCTTAAAGTTACTTTCTTATTTTATTTTCACATTAACACTAATTTTCTTATTAGAAATCAAATGTATTTTTCTTACAGAAAATTTTTATTTATACCTAACAACTTTGAAATCTACTTTACAAGATTTGAAAAAAAAAAACTTTAGTTTAAAAAGATTATTTTGATAAATTTTAGTTTATAAATAATAAAAATATTTTAAAACAAATCTTTTAAAAAGTACTTAAAAAAAACTATGTCTGAAAAAAAATTTTTTTTATACCTATTTAATAGCAGTAATTTTCCACATCAAAGAAATTATAAAGGAAATTTGTATGAACATGATAAGTATATAAAATTTAATTAAATAAAAAAAAAATTCTTTGGTAAATAATATTAACATGTTTAAAAAACACCAATACAGTATAACTTTTTTATTATAAAAGATTTTTGATGTCTTATATTATTTGTAAAAATTTGTATTATTTAAATAAACTATAAAGATGCGAATTTGTTAAAAGATTTTTTTGCAAAAAAAGGTATTATAAAACATGATAAAATATGAGTTGTTAACATATATGATAAAATATAACTTTTATATAATGATAATATGCAGAAAATTGGTTTACACTAATTTTATAAAAATATAAATTTATTAAAAAAAAATTAAAAATGACAAATATAATATTTTGCAAAATTATATTATAAAATGTTTATTAAATAATAAATAGAGAAAGTTAAAATAAAAAAAAAGTATTTATATTTATAAATAAAAAAGTTTAACAATAAATTGTAAAAAAAAACTTTAGCATCAAGTGATAAATCTTAATTTAATTAAAATTTTTTAAACTTAAATGTTATTAATAATTTCTAACAATTTATTTATATTAAAAATATTACTTTGATTTTTAAATAACTTAAAGTAGTAATTTTAAAATAAACTTTACTCAACAAACAATAAAACTAATATATATAACAAATGAAATTAAACAAGGAAGTGAAAACTTGATAGAAAGTAAAACCATAAATGTAAAATGATTCAAAAGAAAAAATTAATTATGTATTTGAATGAGAGATAATTTTCAATTACAAAATATATACTTAATCAAAACATTTGATAATAATTTTATTAAATAATTTTTTTTTTTGTAAAAATAATAAGTGCTCTTATGAAATATATTATTAAATACAAGAAAATATTTATGAAGATAAAGTGCAAAAAAGAGATATTGAAATTTTTTTTTTTGCTTTTTAAAAAGATTATGTTATTTTAAAAATCTTTAAAACCAATTTTAACAAAAATTGTCAAATGAAAAGTATGTTTATAAAAATAATCTCTATAAATTATAATGAATTTTGTATATATTTTACAAAGATATATTTCTATACAATTTAAAATAAATTCTTTCAAATAAATATTAATAGCACTAATTATTATTTTAAATTATAAAAAGCATATAATAAATTTATAAATGATATAATTTTGTGCTAGATTAATACAAATTACAATTTCCTATCGTTACCTTTAATTGTAAAATATCTTTAATTTATTAACATTAGTATTACTAAATAAAAATTAATTTAAAAAATAAAAGGTTTTAGATAATTGCATTTTCTAAAAAAATAAAAAACTTTTAATGTAATAGGAATTATACAAAAAAAAATTTAACTTTTTTTATTTTATATTTAATAAAATAAAAACAATAAATAAAAAATTATTTCCTGCAAAATTTTTGCTAATATATATATATTGTTGTAAAAATTAATAACAATTTAATGAATCATACAAATAATGATATATTTATATCATGTTAATAATATGTATATTTATCGTTTTTTTAATGATAAGAATTTTAAATAGTTAAATTAAAAAAGTGCCATAAATAACAAAACATTTCATATTAATAATATTGTTTTATAAAGACAAGTTATTTACTAACATTATTTTCTTTAAATTTAATAGTTTATCTATAAAAATTTTAATAAGTTACTTGCAAAGGTAGAAAATTAATATTAATAATCTTTATGTATAAAAGATATTTAAAGCATTTAATACAATAATGCTAATTTATCTTTATTATCTTTTAAATATTAATCAGTGCATATATATTTTTATGAAAAAAAAATAAAATTTATTGCTAGAAAAAAATTTAAAGGAAAAATAATATATCACAATATTTTATTTTTTTAACAATTAAAAATAATGTATTTTAAATAGCTTTAATATATATATATAGTTTAATCTGTCTTATTTATATATAGAAGAAGAAAAAAATACAAAACGTATATTATTTAGTGATTTAAAAATATTAAGACTAAAGCAATATCTTTAAAATTTCATATTTGTTGTAATTTTAAAAATAAATTTTGTACTCTGAATCATTAATGTTATGTAGAAAATTTTTATAAATGTTTATTAACATAAAAAATATTTATATTATTTATCTCATTTATTTGATATATTAAATCTATTAATTTAAAAAACATATTTTTTTATTATTTTGAATATTAAAATGTATTAAAAAATAATTTATTTTTTGAAATAAAAACAAATTAGACACGAGGGAAATGATTGAATAAATTGGGAGTGATAAAAATTCAATATGACATAAATGAGACGGTTTAAAAACCCAGTTTGAGGTATTTATTTGATACTGAAAATTATTTTTCAGTTTTCATAATTTTTGGAATGAAGTTTGAAATAACTTCTAAAAGTTTAATTTGAATCAGATATTAAATTAGGATAATTAATTTATATTTAATTTTTTAATTAAGAAATATGTTTAAAAAAAAATTACCTTATACTAATGTAATTTGATAATATATTTTTTATTAATGTATAAAGATATAATCTTATCTTTTTAATGTTTAATATCAACACATACAAACATATTAAATAGTTTTAATGATAAATTAATGACATGTAAAAATTAAACGAGTGAGAAAAAATATATATCTGTCAAATTGATAAGAATATATTCGGTTTAAAAAACCCAGTTTGAGGTAATTAATTGATTCTAAAGATAATTCTTTAGTTTTCAAAATTTTGGACTGAAGTCTTGTAATACAGGCTTCTAATATTTTTATTTTTGTTAAATAGTATGTTTCATTTTAACTTTTAATATCATTTTAATTGTATAAAAATGTATAATTATAAAATTTTATATTAAATTATTTTATTTTTATAAAAATAGATATAAATTTAAGATATTTAAAATATTAAAAATGTTTTATAAATATTAATTAATAAAAAAAACAGATGTATTTTAACTAGTGATAAGTTTTTCAATCATTTTTTTTTACTTATAATAAATCCAAAGTTGAAGAAACTCATTAAAAAGGATAATGTTTTGAAGTGGGGAATAAAATGAGGATTATGATAAAAATAAGCGTTTATGGTGTAATGGTCAGCATGGCCGCCTTCCAAGCGGCCGATTCGGGTTCGATTCCCGATAAACGCATCTTCTACTTTTTTGTTTGCCATTATATTATATATTTTTATAAAAATAATTAACAAAATTAATGAATAATGATTAAAAATTACATTTTTCTTTTTAAAAAATGTTTAAAAGATGTTTTCAAATTGAAGATGCATTTATTTTTAAAAATAAATATAAAAATTAGTTTTTTTATCAAAAATTACCCTTAGAAATGTTTTTTTTAATAATAAAATGAACGTCTTTGTATTTGGGATCTTCATGGATTCAGAAGCGTTATGGAGCATCTCTGGTAGTATAGTGGTGAGTATCCGCGCCTGTCACGTGCGAGACCGGGGTTCGATTCCCCGCCAGAGAGTTTCTTTTTACCTTTTTTGAATTTTTCATTATCCTTGAAACACCAAACTTCAATTTTTATCAATTTTATAAGTAATAGTATATTTTTTTTAATAATAAACATTAAATAATTAAAACTTTTATTTATTTTATAACATTATACAATTTAAAATTATTTTTAAAATAATTTTTTAATTTTTTTTTAAAGAATAATAATTAAACATTTATATTGATAACAGATTATATTAACAATGTATGTATGTAAATATGCTAACCTATACATATTAATGTAAAGAATAAAATGTTAATTTAATAAGTTACATAGAAATAGATAATGATGTCTTACGCTCATATCCTGCTGAATGCACCGGATCCCGTCCGATCTCCGAAGTGAATCAGCTGCGAGCTATCTTAGTACTTGGATGGGAGACCTCCTGGGAACCGTTAGTGGCGTAAGTCCTTTTTTTTCTTTAAAATTTATTTTTCTAAATATATTAAGAAATATTATGATAAATAAAAATAATCTTTGATATTTTTTAATTAAAATATTTTAATTCAATTTGTTTTCAATATTTATTTATATTTTTCTTAATTAATATTATATATATAACAAAATTTTGAAAAGAAATTTAGGTAAAATTTTCTGCATGAAATATATTAAATTGTGAATATTTTGTTGTATCTTATCATTATTTGAAATTTTTATTTAAATTGTAAAAAAAATAATATTAAAAAAATGTTGAAGGAATGTAAAGTTGGTTGAAGTTCATGGCGAGATGGCCGAGCGGTCTAAGGCGTCAGTTTAAGGCACTGATATCTTCGGATGCGTGGGTTCGAATCCCACTCTCGTCAAGATTCTTTTTGATTTTTTATTTATAATATTCTTATCAAATAATAATTTTGTCTTCAGACTTCATTTTTACGATATAAACTCATAGTAACAAGATTATTTATTAAAAATAAATTTTAAAAGCAATAGTTGTTAATTTTTTTGTTTGATTTAGTAATATATTTAAAGATTTTAAATTATTTATTAGCCTAAAAATATTATTTTTCTAAATATCCTCTTGGATAATGCCATTTTTCGCTGGCTCAGCTCCATTAGCTCAGTTGGATAGAGCACTCGACTTCTAATCGAGAGGTCCTCGGTTCGAGCCCGGGATGGAGCTTCCTGAGATTTTATTTTGTTTATTCTTGAAACTTTTTTCACGTTTATCTGCTTTATTCCACTTGTTTTTTATAATGTTTGACTATTTCATAACTTTGAATGTTATATTTTTAGAAGATAAATATGTTAATATTTAAATTTTTATTTTATCTATCGATGATATTTGTTACAATTTAATTTTTACTATGTTACCCTAAATTTTATTAATTTTAAATTAATAAAAAAGAAAATTCTGATGAATTTTTATTAGTTTAAATATTTAATTAAAATGATTCTATTTTGAATACAAGGTCAAAGATTATTCTTAATTTTTATTAATAGATGGATACAAATCTAATCATTTTTAAAACATATTTAGAAATTTTTTGTAAATTTTAGAGTTTATTTAATTAGATTTTTCATTTTATCAGAAAATTTTTTTGGTATAATTTTATTAATAAGATATCGGGAAATGTTTAATTTATTAACAATCAATTTTATTTTTTAATTTTATTGACATTCTTGATTACTCTGTATAATCATTATAATGAACATTAATTTTTTTAAATAGATAATCATATTTTTTTTGAAAATTATTTTTGCTAATTATATACATGTTTAATATTAGTTTAATTTTACAGCTAGTAACTATACTGTTTGTTGTAATTTATTTAATGATAAAATAAATTAAAGCATTAAAGTATATTCTTTTTACTTTTTAAAATTTTTGAAACAAAGAAAATTTAAAATATATTTTTATTTTCTAAAAAAATTTCATAAAAATGTTTGTATTGCTATTATAACTTCATGTACATAAGAATTAATTATTTAAAGTTATAATTACAATTTTTGTTAGCATTAATCCTTGGTTATATAAACAAAAATTTGTTTTTTTTTTCACGCTATATAAAAATTTTTTAATTCCGTTTATTTATCTTTTTGTTTAAAAATTTTGTTTAAAATATTAAAAATAAGTGTTATAAAATATTTTGAAGAAATAGAAAAAATTAACTTTTATTTTCTAATGTAAATATCTGATGATAATATAATAATCTTTATCAGTTTTGAAATCTAAATTTTTATTGCCAAAATAAAAAGATACCATTTTTTAATGAATCAAACATTATTGAAAATTATATGAAATATATTGCTTTTTTGTTCTTATTAACTTATCTATGAAATTTTATTAATATATTAAGAATTTGATAATATACTTAAAAAATTTTTAACAGATAAACTAATTATATATAAAAAAGTTTATTTTTTATAAATATTGTATTAACAAGATGACACTATTTAACAATATATTAAGATCATAATATTAGCATAAGTAATTTTACGATTAACTATGTTAAAGTTTAGTTAGCATTTCTGAACATAATGAATTATCTTTATGAGTTTTTACTTTGATCATTTAATTAATTCGTTTATATTTTTAGAATGAGACGAATTTTGATTAATTTTCTTTATAGTTTATGTTTAATAAGTTTACATATCTAAATAAATAACATTAAGATAGTAATAATTATTTAGTTATTTAATATAAAAAGCTATTTATCTCTTCTCTAATAAGATAATAAATACTTTTACTGAATAGTATAAATTTATTAAATAAAAGTAAAAATATTCATTAGAATAAATAGACTATAGTATAGAAATTTGATCATGCTAAATAAACAAATTTTGTTGTTAATTAATATTTATATTTTTTTTTTATATTTTACCTTAATTCAATCTAAAATGACTTGTAATAATATTCTTAAGATGACAGATAATTGTACAAAAAAATTTTCTAAAGATTTTTTATGGGGTGTAGCTACATCTTCTTATCAAATTGAAGGAGCTGCTTTTGAAGATGGTAATTTTTTTTTTTTATAATTTATTAATAATATATTTTTTTAGGGAAAGGTAAATCAATTTGGGATGATTTTGTTAGAATACCAGGAAAAATTAAGAATAATGACACTGGTGATATAGCTTGCGATTCTTATCATAAAATTGATGAAGATATCAATATACTTAAACAACTTGGTGTACACTTTTATCGTTTTTCACTTTCATGGCCAAGAATATTTCCTAAAGGAACTGGTGATGTTAATCAATTAGGAGTTGATTACTATAACAAATTAATTGACAAACTTCTTGAAAATAATATTCAACCAATGGTAACACTGTATCATTGGGATTTACCAAATTCTTTACATTATAAAGGAGGTTTTTTAAATGACAAGTTTCAAGAATGGTTTGTAGAATATGCCGAATTTTGTTTCAAAACATTTGGAGATCGAGTAAAAATGTGGATTACTTTTAATGAACCTTACTCTACAGTTTCTCTTGGTTATTCAAAAGGTATTGTTGAAATGGCACCAGGTGGTTTTGAAAATCATTCACATTGGTCATTATATCAATCAACGTATAATTTACTAATGGCTCATGCAAAAACAGTTGACATATATAGAAAAGAATATAAAGAAAAACAAAAAGGAGAAATTGGAATTACATTAGTTTGTTTTGGTATAATTCCAGGAAACAAAGATGAAACAGATATTATTGAAAATGTCTTTGACTCTACAATGGGTATCTTTTCTGAACCAATTTTTGGAAAAAATGGTGACTATCCTAATTTTGTTAAAACGGCACATGAAGAATTGAGAAAACAACGAAATGACAGTGATACTACATTGCGACAATTTTCTTCTGAAGAAAAGGCTTTGTTAAAAGGTTCTGCTGACTTTTTAGGTTTTAATTACTATACTCCATTAGTTGCTTTTAAAGGACAAGAAAAAGTTCCCGGTATTGTTGATCAATTTACAAAAGATTTTAACTTTACTTTAACTCTTGATCCTAGTTTACCATTAGCAGGAGATGGTTGGGTGCGTGATGTTCCACAATCATTTAAAGATTCATTATTAATTGTTAAGAAAAAATATGGAAATATAAAAATTTATATTACTGAAAATGGTTGTATGGATAAAGCAAGTGAAGGAAATACTGATTCAAGTAGACAAAAATATATTAAAGGACATATTGAAGCTTTACATAATGCCATTACTGAAGGAGTAAATGTTAAAGGGTACACTTTATGGAGTTTAATGGATAATTTTGAATGGCATGATGGATTTGATACAAGATTTGGTCTTTTTAATGTTGATTTTACTTCTCCTGATCGTAAAAGGACTCCAAAAGATTCTGCTATTTTATACAAAAATATAATTAAAAATAATGCAATTTAAAAAAAATTTTTTAAATTTATAAATTTTTATATTATTTTTTTTTATAAACAAATTTTAAGGAAAGTGTTGTTAAGAGATCGAGCTTATCTAAAACGAAGTCCTAGTTCCCAATTCATATCACGTCCCCAACTAACGAAACCACCAATAGGTTTAGTTCCACTACGACACATTGAACGTAATTCATATTGACTGTAGCATGATTGGCATGATGAACGGCAATTTTCTGTCATCCATGGATTTTTTTGACATTCACCTCTATTTGCCCATTCTTGACATTGTCTATGGTAGTCATTACAACTTCCATAGTAATAATCGTTTGGAACACAAAAACCACATGAAACTCTAAAAAATAAAAAATAATAAAAATTTTGTTACCTACCTGCAATTACAAGACATCCAGAAAGGATTTCTTGCACATTCACCCATTATACCCCAAATAGGGCAGCAAACATTTTCATTAAAGCATCCTACTGATTTACAAGTGCTTCTATCTTGTGGATTTCCATTAACTGAAGGTACGGGAGGTCTTGGAGTAGTAACAAATGTTCTTCCACCACCACTACATTTTGCAGCACGTGTAATATCACACTTATTACAACTTTTTCTACAATTTTCTGTCATCCATAATAAATTTTTTTGGCATTCACCAGATCTCGACCATAATCCACAATTCATATGTCTATCTGAACATTCAGCATTGATATCATAATTAAATTTACATTTATTACAAGAAGCTGCACACCAAGCATTCATGTATGGTGCATTTCTTTGACATTCTCCATTTCTAGCCCATGTACTACAACATTCATTTTCATTAAAGCAGTTAGTTACCCTAACAAATGGTGGTGGACGTGTTGGTAAAACTGCTGGTTTTGGTGTTGTTATTGGATTTGGTACACTAGATACACATTTTCCATTAATACATTGACTTTCATAACAAGCTCCATTTGATCCTTCTAATCCTCTACAATTTCCAGTTGGCTTAACCTTTGCTGTACATTTACCAATATTACCAGTAATTTTACAAAATAAAAATTCACTATTACAAGAAGGTTTTGATGGAGAACATGTTGGTCTAGGAGCATATTCATACATGTTATCAGTATATTTATTATTTAATCCATCAATATTTCTCCATGGTTCAAATGGTCTCATGAGACCAGAAGCAAAATGATTTGCTGAAGAACATTGTTGCATGTCTTGTGGATAAGATTGTTCTCTATCAAATCTATTTTGTTTATTTTGTCTCCACATTTCCCAGATATAATCAACAAATGAATGATGATTCCAAAATATTGGATCATTACCAGCTGTTGAAGTTTCATACATATCACCTCCAACAAATATATGTACATTTCCATGTGTATATTCTAAAGCATTCCATTGAATTTGTGCTGGACATCCTTGTTGTGGTGCTGTGAAAGATAATACTTGATCTACTTTTGTTTGCTGTAAAATATAATTTACTTCTGATTCTTTGAAGACACTACCTTGTGCACCAACTCTTCTTTTGATATTTGGGGCACCACTTGTTGTAGAAAAACCTTTGAAAGGTCCTGTAACAACATTACCTTGAGCATCTGTAGTACCAGCAAAAAGATCACTAAAAAGTATAGAATCTGCTGGTGTTGGAAGTTCACTTTCTAATGTTGAATCCCAATAAGGTAAAGCAACAGAAGGATCAATTTGTCTTAGAGCAATTTCATATCTTTTTAAAAATTCCCTATGCCATGGAAGGAATGCTGGTCCACTATGTGCACCACCACTTGAAGAAAATTGTGCATGTATTTGTGCAAAATTAGTGAAATCACCATTTGCTTTTAATCTTTGTACAGCTGTATGATAACGTTGTCTTTCTTCTGTTGTTAACATTCTTAATTCTTTTCTTAAAGCTTTATTTAATTTTTGGCCATTTGATAAAACACAATTATTATTACCAGGACTACCATTTCCACCTATAAAAGAACACAAACATCCAATATCCATACACTGAGCTGCTGTTCTAGCAATAGGTGCAATCTCAGCTGCAATCATTGGAGCTGGTTGTCCAGGAATAGCTGGTGGTAATGCAATACTCGGAGTTAGTTGAGGACTTTTTCTTGAACCCTCATCCCATTTTTGAATTTGCGCACATACAATTTTCAAGGCTTGAGTTGGTGCTTTAGAACAATCTAATGATGTTGATTGTAATGTAAAAAAAGTGAAAATTATATAAAAAATAAAAACAATACTTTTAAAAATAATCATAATTAATAAAATGACAACACTTTTAATTTTAACACAATCACCATACAATCAAGGTCTTATATATAAACCATAATTAATTAAATATTTAACCCTTCCACGTAAATGATTTTAAGTAATGTAATGTTTGTCAAATGTGTTTTTATATCTTCATTAAATAAATATATACTCTTTATTTAATGAATAATAATATTTTGGTTTTAAAACATTTTAATTTTTTAAATTAACGTAATTTTTTTAGAAAAATTTAGGTAACTTAATTGTTTTAGAAATTATTATTAAATAATTTTTATTATATCAAAAAGCATGATGATTCATTATTGCTAAATAAATTTTTTTTTTTGCAACTTAATAACATTAATTTGCTTTATATAATCAAGTTTCATTGTTTAATAAAATAGTATAACTAATGTGTATAAAATAAATACTTTTTTGTACACAAAAAAAAAAAATTCATTTTAGTCTTAAATAATTATTTTTTGTCTTAGAAAAAAAAATCTATTTAAATTTATAATTAATTTTAGAAAGGGATAAAAGAAATTTTACCAAATAAATAAAAAAATTTTTTTTTTATTAAAAATAATTTTTATTATTATTATAAACTTTTTGTATTATATTTTAACCACTGTATGGATATATTTTTATTCTCAAGTTGTTTTCTAAAAAGATTATAGATATTTGCCTTTAAATTCTTGCAAGAGTCAAATTATTAAGAAAATTCTTAAGTCCCTTTCTTTAAAAACTGGTAGATTAACAAAATTTTTATCAATAACTATTCTTTCAATGATAAAAAGTTAAAATAAAGCAGAACAAAAATTGATTGATTTATAATTTAAAAAAAGAATAAATATAAGTTTTTTATTTCATTGTGTAAATGTTTCTGGTTTCATACGATAACTCAAAACAAAAATTATGAACCCGACGTGATTTGAACACGCAGCCTTCCGATCTGGAGTCGGACGCGCTACCGTTGCGCCACGGATTCATGCTCCTGGGTTTTTATATATCGTCCAAGAATATATGCAAAAAATATTAATGAAGTTCTGATAGTAAAAAAATTAAAAATACATTTTTTTATTCTGTTTGAAAAATGAATATCAATTTAAAAAAATTACAAAATATAGTTTCTATGTGATATAAGAAAGAAAACTGAATAATATAAAACTTTATTTTGTGTTAAAGATTAATTGAAATACTAATTTATATATATACAAAATAATTGAAATTTTATTTAATTATATTAAGTTGAATCTAAAATAACACAACGTTCATCGAATTAACTATAATTTAAAAAAAATTTAAATTTCTAGCAAATATAATATAAAAATAATAAATAATTTTGTTACTATGAGTTTATATTGTAAAAATGAAGTCTGAAGACAAAATTATTATTTGATAAGAATATTATAAATAAAAAATCAAAAAGAATCTTGACGAGAGTGGGATTCGAACCCACGCATCCGAAGATATCAGTGCCTTAAACTGACGCCTTAGACCGCTCGGCCATCTCGCCATGAACTTCAACCAACTTTACATTCCTTCAACATTTTTTTAATATTATTTTTTTTACAATTTAAATAAAAATTTCAAATAATGATAAGATACAACAAAATATTCACAATTTAATATATTTCATGCAGAAAATTTTACCTAAATTTCTTTTTAGTATTTTGTTGTATATATAATATTAATTAAGAAAAATATAAATACATATCGAAAACAAATTGAATTAAAATATTTTAATTAAAAAATATCAAAGATTATTTTTATTTATCATAATATTTCTTAATATATTTAGAAAAATAAATTTTAAAGAAAAAAAAAAGGACTTACGCCACTAACGGTTCCCAGGAGGTCTCCCATCCAAGTACTAAGATAGCTCGCAGCTGATTCACTTCGGAGATCGGACGGGATCCGGTGCATTCAGCAGGATATGAGCGTAAGACATCATTATCTATTTCTATGTAATTTATTAAATTAACATTTTATTCTTTACATTAATATGTATAGGTTAGCATATTTACATACATACATTATTAATATAATCTGTTATCAATATAAATGTTTAAATATTATTCTTTAAAAAAAAATTAAAAAATTATTTTAAAAATAACTTTAAATTGTATAATGTTATAAAATAAATAAAAGTTTTAATTATTTAATGTTTATTATTAAAAAAAATATACTATTACTTATAAAATTGATAAAAATTGAAGTTTGGTGTTTCAAGGATAATGAAAAATTCAAAAAAGGTAAAAAGAAACTCTCTGGCGGGGAATCGAACCCCGGTCTCGCACGTGACAGGCGCGGATACTCACCACTATACTACCAGAGATGCTCCATAACGCTTCTGAATCCATGAAGATCCCAAATACAAAGACGTTCATTTTATTATTAAAAAAAACATTTATAAGGATAATTTTTGATGAAAAAACTGATTTTTATATTTATTTTTAAAAATAAATGCATCTTCAATTCGAAAACATCTTTTAAACATTTTTTAAAAAATAAAATGTAATTTTTAATCATTATTCATTAATTTTGTTAATTATTTTTATAAAAATATATAATATAATGGCAAAAAAAAAGTAGAAGATGCGTTTATCGGGAATCGAACCCGAATCGGCCGCTTGGAAGGCGGCCATGCTGACCATTACACCATAAACGCTTATTTTTATCATAATCCTCATTTTATTCCCCACTTCAAAACATTATCCTTTTTAATGAGTTTCTTCAACTTTGGATTTATTATAAGTAAAAAAAAATGATTGAAAAACTTATCACTAGTTAAAATACATCTGTTTTTTTTATTAATTAATATTTATAAAACATTTTTAATATTTTAAATATCTTAGATTTATATCTATTTTTATAAAAATAAAATAATTTTATATAAAATTTTATAATTATACATTTTTATACAATTAAAATGATATTAAAAGTTAAAAAGAAGCATACTATTTAACAAAAATAAAAATATTAGAAGCCTGTATTACAAGACTTCAGTCCAAAATTTTGAAAACTAAAGAATTATCTTTAGAATCAATTAATTACCTCAAACTGGGTTTTTTAAACCGAATATATTCTTATCAATTTGACAGATATATATTTTTTCTCACTCGTTTAATTTTTACATGTCATTAATTTATCATTAAAACTATTTAATATGTTTGTATGTGTTGATATTAAACATTAAAAAGATAAGATTATATCTTTATACATTAATAAAAAATATATTATCAAATTACATTAGTATAAGGTAATTTTTTTTTAAACATATTTCTTAATTAAAAAATTAAATATAAATTAATTATCCTAATTTAATATCTGATTCAAATTAAACTTTTAGAAGTTATTTCAAACTTCATTCCAAAAATTATGAAAACTGAAAAATAATTTTCAGTATCAAATAAATACCTCAAACTGGGTTTTTAAACCGTCTCATTTATGTCATATTGAATTTTTATCACTCCCAATTTATTCAATCATTTCCCTCGTGTCTAATTTGTTTTTATTTCAAAAAATAAATTATTTTTTAATACATTTTAATATTCAAAATATTAAAAATAGCATTCTAATTTTTACTTTTATATCTCTTTAATTCTTCGTGTTAGTAAGTCTTTAGAAAATAAGTGTTTATTCTAGAAATAACATATTTGTACTTCTAAATTTTCTAACTCTGTTTTTATTTTTGAAATAAGTCAAAAGGCGTATCGTATCGACTTCATGGGACAATCAAAAGCTTTTTATTTTACCTATTAATAATATATTAATATATGTTACGATAAATTTGTACTCTTGAAGTTAAAAATTTTTTTTAATTGCTTCTTTTTTTTTTATTAATTTTTGATTTTATAACAATTTAAGTATTACATTAGTAACAACTTTAGATTTTTATTGATCTATTAGATAATATTATTTGTTTTGTTAAATTTGTCTTATTCTACTGTTGATAAAAATTATTTAATTAAACAATTAAAATAAATATTATAAATATTTATTAGTAATATTGTAAATAAGTAAAACTTATTATAAAAAAAATTAATAAGTACATATAAATTGTTTTTCAAATTTTTCAAACATTTATAATAATAAACTTTTTTAGTTTAATGCTTATGGGATTTATAAATGTTTTTGTTTATGAAAAACAATATAATTTAATGTTTAAAAACAACATGAGTACCATCACCAACATTAAGAAGCATATTATCACATCTATCATCTTCTGAAATGATAGCATTAAGTTTTCTAACTGCAATTTGTCCTTCATTACTACATTCTGGATCAGCAACACCACCACCCATAAGAGCATTATCAATTAAAATAACTCCACCAGGACGAAGGAGTTTCATTACTCTATCATAATAATTAGGATAACTTGTCTTGTCTGCATCAATAAAAGCAAAATCCCATTTTCCCGATTCTCCATTAGATATTAATTTATCTAAAGATTCTAATGCCTGACCTGCAATAAGAGAAATTTTTTTGTAAATATTTTCTTCTTTTTCAATTAAAGGTTTTCCAATTGAATTAAATGGTTCATGATTAATATCAAATGTATAAACTATTCCATCATCTGGAAGAGCTGAAGACCATGCAACAGCAGAAGCTCCAGTAAATGTACCAATATCAAGACATTTTTTAGCCTTAATAAAACGTATAAAATTTTTTCCCATTTGAAGAACCTCTGGTGCTCCTAACATTCTTCCCATAGAATGATTTTTTAAAGTATTTTCCATAAGATTTTTTTCTAATTGACTTTGTTTAACAGTAACATCAGTACAATATTTTGCAACAGGACTAGCTTTAGAGTAATAACTTTTAGCTACAGAATCACTTATTTCATCTTTAGACATCTTTATTTTATTATAAATCTATAAAAAATAATATAATATAATAATATAAAAGTTTTTATATTTAAAATATTATCACAAAAAATATATATTTTAAGGTTATTATTTCAAAATACAATGATATTTCCAAGCAAACTACCATCACTTTATACGATTTCTATTAAAAGATCAGGTATCACTTTTTATCAACACTAATATAATCTTTTAAAAGAAGATAGTATAAAATTTTTTTATTTGACTACTTTTTATTTTGTTAATATTAAAATAATTAAAGAATTTTAAATGATAAATAATAAAAAATGTTGTAGATGTTTAGTTTCTAGCCTCTGTAATGTACTATAAAAATTTTTTTAAAATAATTTTGAAATAAATTAAAGTTTAGTTAAAATAATTATTAATACATTTTGATTATAATAATTTTATTTACCAATTTTATTTAAATACCAGATTAAAAATACATTTTATTTATCTTTTTATTTATTTGTTAAAATGTTAAATATGCATAAATAATTGAAATAAAAGCAATTATGAATATAAAAAAAGAAATGTTATTAAAACTTAAAATTGTTAGAAAAATGATCTTCAAAAACTAGAAACTTTTTTTAATTTATATTCATTAAGTCATCGGATGTAACCTTTAATTATATTTATGCAAATGATAAACAACTTATAATAATTAATTTAACTTTTTTTTAATATCTATTTATGATACTATAAAATAAATCGAAAACTTTTTATTTTATAAACAGTTTATGAAATTAATAAAATTTTTTTTTTATTATCAATATTAAATAACTGTAATATTTCATTTGTTCTTTATATTTATTTTTAATATTCATTTACTTTTTGTTTTATACATTAAACAATATATTTTCTTTTATTTTTGTTAACAAAAAAAAAATTTATTTTATCTTTAAAATGCATTACTTTTAAAAATCTAATAAAAAAACTGTAGACATATTTGATAATTATAATACAATTGTTATATTGATATATATTTTCAATTAATATAATATTATGGCATTTAGTATATTAAAAACTAAAACTACAAAATGGTTTTTTTTTTTATAAAAATATATTATTTTAATATTCTTAATGGCAATATTATCAATCTCAGATTTCAATCATAGTTATATCATTTCTTTTTGTTAAACAAATAAATAATTTATTTTTGCTAAATTTATTTATAAACAAATTATAAACAATGTTAATCTGATTTTTAATTTTTAATGCCTAAAAAAGGTTGTTGTAATTTAAAATATTTTGTTTAAAGCTATTTTATACTATTTTAGACAAAGATTTTTCATTTATATATTTTATGGTTCATTGATAAAATAAACTATAGTTTTTTTTTAATAATATTTATATAATTTTCTTTTCAATCATGACTAGATAATACTCATTAAATTTGAATTAAATTTATACCATGGTAAAAAAAAAAGTTGATAATTACAATAAAAGACAAAAATGCTAACAAAATAACAATATTTATAATAATCAAATTTGATAACTATACAAATTTCAGAAAAAAAAAGTCAATTCTATTAAAAGTCATCTTTTCTCAATACTATTTATAAGTCAATTTTTTTTTGAATCTATTTTAGGAAAAGTACATCTAAAAATCAATAATATAACAATGTGTTTTTGTTAATTTCGACTTCCATTGTACTATAATTTAATAGACTTTTTCATCCGCTTCTTATATAAAAATAGAAAAGTTATGTTGGTATTATTATGTTAAGATATAAATTCAATGATCTAAAATAATTTTTTGATTTAATTTTCATCACTTAACTATTTAATTTAGTAGGTACAAAATTATCATTTGAATTGAATAGTAAAATTGTTTTGATTAAATGTTATGATTCTTAGAATTTTAAAGAATATTTTGATATATAATTAAATGATAAATATGATATATATGTTATATATTGTTAATAAGAAATTATTTGATAAAAAAAATATATTTTTTAAAGTTTGATCAAGGTATTTTATCATAATATATTAATGTAAATAAAAAATGTAATTGATAAAATATCATCTCAAAATGATTATTAAAAAGTTCATCTTAATTATAAAATAAACTAGTTAACAGGTTTTGAGAAAAAAAGATAAATAAATCAAAGTACAAAACTATTGATAAAATTTTTATATTTAAAAAAAAAAATAAGTTCAAGAAAAATATATTCAAAGAATAATTTTGTAAGTGTATTATCATTTTTGAATTTGTAAGAAATATGAGATATGAATTGTATGATATTAATGTATCTTTTTTTAAATTAAGCTAATTACATCATATATATATGGGATAACTAAAATGCCATATATGAGTTAATTTCCTTTTTATAAGAAAAAAGATTTAAGAAAAAAAGAACGCCTCCTGACTTTTGATGGTTATATAGATATAATTTTTAACCATATTTAACACATTTTATCACTCACTTTATCTTTATGAATATATAGATTGTAATATTATTTTTTTTTTGTTTATATCTAGAAATTTTTAAACATCATACAATTGTTATAGGAGAAAAATTTTTCTCTCGTTCCTTTCATTTAATATCCTTTTTGACAACATCTCTTTTGTAGGATATTTTAACTTTTAAAAGTTAATGTCTTTATCCTTTTTAAGTTATATCTTTAAAATAAGATTTAATAAAAAGGGAAAGTTAAATTACTAACATTTTATCTCCCTCAATTTTTGTTGATAATATTATAATTAAAAGATATTTTAAAATATATTATTATTATTATGAAAGAAGTTAAAAAAAAAAAGTTTATATCTTTATATATTTATTAAAAATAAAAAATGTTATTAGTACTTAAATCAAATTTTATTAAAGGGCCCCTAACTTTTGAAATTCTAAGGACATAGAAGAAAATATATATCAAATAAAAATTAATAAAAGATTTTTCCCCTCCAGAGGAGTGACTTTATTTTTAAAAATTTTCCTCATTAATATTTGATTTCATTTTTATTAAAATACTTTTAATGCCCCTGTCTCATGCTGTTTTGGATGGTAAAAAGTTTTTATTCAATTTTAATGAAATTCTAAGAGGGAGAACCATCTTCATTCTTCATATACATTATGTATATTATATATTTTTCCTTTTCTTCATTATCATCATCTTCATTTTCTGGTGGCAGATGACTTTTTTTTTTTTTTTAAATATTTAATAAATAATATGTTATTAATATAACTGTTATTTTATGACTCATTTTTTTAATCACCAATATTTATAAATATTAAAAATATTTTTTTTCTATATACTTTTTAAACCATCAAAATATATAAATTAATTGAAAAAGCCAAATAAGGAGAATATAATATATCTATAAAGAAGTGTCAAAATAAAATAATAATAGAAAAAAAAAGTTTTGTTTACCAAAAAGTAACTTGGAGAAAATGTTTATTTTCTATGTAAACATTTTTTAGATTAAAATAAAAAATATTATTGTTGGGGATATTTTTGATTAATAGTATCTTTTTTTTATTACATTAAAATATCTATTTCTGTAATATAAAAAAAAATTATAACATCCTTATTATTTTGGGAATAAAAATTATAAAGATAGTATTCATTATTATCAAAAATCAAAAAAAAAAAAACTCATTAGTAATATTTATAATATATATTCTTTTTCTTTTTTTATCATTATAATTTTTAGTAGCTCAAAAATATTTGAAAGTTTAAATGAATACTTTTTTGATTGTAATAAAGAAAATAATAATAAAAGCACCATTTCTGTTTTTTTTTTATTTGTTACTATTTTTATAATAATACTGGGAAAAAAAAAAGTTTCTAGATGCGCTAATACAATCATATTTTGAGTCAAAAATTCCGCAGAAAAAGCTTGACATTAAGTAGATACACAAAAAAGATATATTGTAGGGGGCGGAGGTCTTTGTTAATATATATCCTCAAATACAACCATTTTTCATCATCATCTATCTGTGGCCATCTTCACCCTATTATTTCATCATCATCAACCATCATTATAATACCCTCACAAAATAATCTATTTTTGGTCTTTCATTTTATTACTTTGATTGTCTTTTTAAATCAAAAAGAAAAAAGATTTTTCAAGACATTGGATTCTTTTTATATAAATATTAATGCTATATTATATATATATATATATATTTATACAGAAAAGTTGCCTTCTTCTTTGTAAAAAGAATTTTATCTAAAAATATACTAATGATATAACAGGAACAAAGATCCAGAAATGAAAACTATTATTACATCATTCTACTATTTATGATTATGAAGTGATTTTTATAATTATTATTTATTATTACTACTGTTTAATTTTTATCTATATATATATTTTTTTTTTCTAAAATGTTATATTCACATGTGACATTACTTATGCTTAGAGTAATTGATATTTACTCGAAACAATCTGTCCAACAAAGTACTACAAGAATGTTGGTAGCTGAAATTCCTGGTGATATTCAAGTAATTAAACTAATTAAATTTTTTTTTTCCCTTCTATTATTATATATATATTTTTTTTATTATTTAAGATTGGGGCATTATTTCCAGTTCATAGACAAATTCAGGGTAGTGAAAGTTGTGGAGAAATTTGGGAATCTTATGGTATTCAAAGGATAGAAGCCAGTTTTTTAGCATTAAAATATTTAAATAAAAGACTACCATTTAAATTAGGAATTGAGATACATGATACATGTTGGAGTGAACGTGTAACTATTAATTCATTAATTAGAATGTTAAAAGAAAATGTTGCTCAAAATAAATGTTGTACAACTCCAGGATGTGAAAAGAAAAATAATGCTGTTATTTCAGCAGTTTTAGGTATATATAAATTTTAATATTTTTTTTATTATTTTTATATTTATTTTTAAGGTCCTGGAAAAAGTTCAACAGCTTTATCAGCACAAAATTTACTTCAAGTATTTAAAATTCCTCAAATAGGTTACTCATCAACATCTATTGAATTGTCTGATAAGGAAAGATTTGCCTACTTTACACGAGTTGTCCCATCTGATGTATGGCAGGCTCGTGCTATATTTGAAGTTATTCAACATTTTAATTGGACGTATGTTGCTGTGGTTTATTCAGCTGGTAATTACGGTGAGAAAGGTTATGAAGAACTTTTAAAAATAACTAATGAAAATGTTTGTATAGCACATTCTGAGAAAGTAAAACCTCTTGCACCAGAAGAAGAATTTAGGAGAGCTCTTAAACAAATTATTAATCTTAAAATTGTCCCTAAAGCTATAGTTTGTTTTTGTGAAGGTTAATTAATAATTTAACATTTTTATAAAAAAAAATCAATTAATAAATAATTATTTTTTAGGTGAAGTTGCCAAAGCAATGTTAGCAGCACAAAGATATTTAATTTCAAAAGATAAAAATATTGAAAAATTTCAATGGATTGGTTCTGATGGTTGGGCTGATAGAAAAGATGTTGTTGCTGGTTTAGAAGATGAGGCAGCCGGTAGTTTTACAATACGAATTCACTCTCCTAGAATTGAAGCATTTGAAAAACATTATTTTAATCTTAATCCTGAAAATAATTCTGTCAATCCATGGTTTCGTGATTTTTGGCAACAAAAATTTGAATGTCAATTTGTGATTCCAAAAGAAGAAATTGGATTAAAAAAACAATGTACTGGTAATGAAAGTTTAAAAATTGGTTATGAACAGGTATGTTAAAAAAAATATATATTTAATTAAAAAAAAATTGTTATTTGTTTTTAATATATTATATCTAATGATAAACCATATATAGTTATTTACAAATATATATAGTTGTAATTTATAATATTACACTATCTTTTCTTAATCTTTTCAACACATCTTTCTACATCATCTACACTTTTTCAATTCACTTTTTGATTAAGCTTTTCTCAATAAAATTAACTTTGACTGATAAGTGCCCTGTAAACTAGTGTTTAGATAAAAAGATAAGAAGGAAAAATGAGTCTCTTTGAAGAAAAGTCATTTACCAACATCTATCTTGACATATGTACCAATGAAACTTAAAAAGATAAAGAAAATATGAGAGAGATATACATAAAAATAGAAAGACAAAAATTATTTTGGGGGTCCTTTAAAAGACAATAAATGTCGTATTATCATAATAAAAATTGTATTAGATACATTTATATATATTGTCTAAAATGATGGACAAAAAAAAAAATTATTCATAATGTTATTCTTTCTTCTTTATCATATCTTATTATATCCATATACTATTTGTAGGACAATTGTGTAAAAGTTTTCTATTGATAAATCTAATTATCAATTTACTGAAGAATATTTGTAGTTGAAGTACAAAAAAGAAGAAAGACATTTATTATTATTTATAAAATCTTCTCCTTCAATATAAATATAAAATAATAAGATATATATTTTGTGACTTTAAAATAAAAATATATAGTATAAAAAAGATAAAGAAAGTTATAAAAAGAAATAGTAATGAAAATATAACTACCATTATTATTATTATGATTTTCTTTTTTAATATACATGATTTAATTTTATCATAAATTTAAGGATCCTAAACTGTCTCAAGTTAGTAATGCTATTAGAGTTCTTGGTGAGGCATTAGAAAAAATGTATAAAGATAGATGTGGATTAGACAAAAATTTTACTGAATGTACAGCAATGCATACAATTAATGGAACTTTACTTTTCAAGTATATACTTAATGTCACTTTTATTGATGAATTTCAGCAAGTTATTACATTTGATCAAAATGGTGATGCACCAGCATGGTATGATATTCTTAATTATGTTGGTAAAAATGGTGGTTATAAATTAGCTGGAAGTTTTAGACAATTTCCTTCAGGAAATTATAGTTTAAAATTTCATAAAAAACGCATTATATTTTATAATAATACATATAATGTTCCAATTTCTGTTTGTAGTCAACCATGTGGAAGAGGACTAAAAAGAACACCAACAACTGCATGTTGTTGGTTATGTGAACAATGTGGAGCAAATGAAATAGTTAATCAAACAACTTGTGTAGAATGTCCATCAGCTTATTGGCCTGATGAAGAAAGATTAACTTGTTTTCCATTACCTGTTAATTACCTTCAATGGCATTCACCTGGTGTTTTAGCTGCATTAATTTTTGCAATACTTGGAATACTCTCAACTATCTTTATTATTATTACATTTGTTAATCATAATTCAACACCTGTAGTTAAATCAACTACACGTGAATTATCATATATCATTTTATGTGGTATTATAGCATGTTACGGTGTTACATTTGCTATTTTAGCTAAACCAACTTTTATATCATGTTTTATATCAAGAACCTTGCCTCCAATTGCCTTTTCAGCTGTATATGCAGCATTATTAACAAAAACAAATAGAATAGCTAGAATATTAGCAGGATCTAAAAAAAGAATATTAACAAAAAAACCACGATTCCTTTCTACTTTTTCTCAGGTTGTTATAACATGGATTCTTGTAGGTATTCAGGGAATTATTGTAGCAGTTGGTGTTATAAAAGAAATGCCAAAAGCAAATTATGATGAAAATTTTTTACCAGCAAAAGTTGTCCTTGTTTGTACCTCATCAACTCCTGCCTTTTTATCACCATTTTTTTGGAATTTATTTTTAATTATTCTTTGTACATTATATGCTGTTAAAACAAGAAATCTTCCTGAAAATTTTAATGAAGCTAAATTTATTGGATTTACAATGTATTGTACACTTGTTGTTTGGTGTGCATTTATTGTTCTTCATTTTGGTGCTGTAAATAAAGCTCTTATCATGAGCTTTTCCTTCTCCTTATCTGCATCTATTGCATTAATTATTCTTTTTGCACCAAAAGTTTATATTATTATTTTTCAACCAGAAAAAAATGTTCGTGCTTCATATACAACAACTAAATTAATTAGATGCCATTTTGGTAATACACAAGGAAATGTTGAAAATAAAAATCGTTCTATATCAAAAGCTAGATCCTCAACACAAAGTCTTTCATATAGGTAAGTTATAATTTTTTTGTTAATATATGCTTATCAATGCTTATTTATTGCTAAGTTGCCCTACACGTACAGCATCGCTTCATATTGCTGCTAACCAATCTTCTATCATATCTTCATCAGGTCAAACAACGAAAAGTGATGTTTCAACACAAACAGAAAGTAATATTTTACATACTTCATCATCATTACTTCCTTCACAACCATTTCGTTTCAAAAGAACATTATCTGTATCTCATGGTAAAAAGAAATCTATTGGTGAAGATGTAATACAATTAATTGATTCATGTAGAAAATATCAAGAAGATAGACTTCATTCAACAGTAATAAATGCACCAAAAAATTTATTATTAGAAGTTGAAGAGGATGATGATGATACAGAGGATGAACATATCTCAGGTATGATAAAAAATACATTACAAAATCAAATGAGAACAGTTTTATCAACAGTTAATCCAACAACATTAGGAAATTTAGTGTTAACTGATGATTCACATTCTGGAGGTGTTCGTAATCCAGCTGCTGAAATAGATCCTGATGATAGTCATTTTGAAGAGGTAATTTAATAATAAAAATTTATATTTATATAAATAATAAGGAATGTACTAAAATATAAACAAGGATAAAATATCAAAGAAATAATAACTTTCTTTTATTTTCTTATCATTATTAAACCTATCCAATGACAAAAACATTTTTTTTGTTTAAACCATTTTGAAAAAAGAAATGATAAGGGATAGTAGATAATATTAAATAGTTAATATTGTACAGTCATATCTCTTTCCTTTATCTTCATAATACTCTTTAACTACATTACAATATATAAAAGGTTTCCAAGAACAGTGTTCCATTATACCACTCTCTACATAAAAAGTCATATCAAGTTATTAGTTTTTCCTTTTTATAATTTGTAAGATTAGATAATTTTTTCTATTCACAATTTTTATTATATATTTTATTTTACCTTTTTTATGTTTTTATAGTTTTTACGTTCCACTGGTTTACATTCTCTTAACTTAAGTAACGCAACACAACTTTAATAGAAATAAATTAACATAGATTATTATTATATATATATATGGATATATATATATTTAATTTATGGGATGGAAGTCAGTTCTTTTGGATATAAAGGATCACATTGTGGTTTAATATCTCCATATTCTATTACATCTAATAGTAGTAGTAATTCTTCAACATTTATATCTAATCAGTTACATGATTTAACTGATGAAGAATTGGCACATTTATCAGTTAGGCAATTAAATCAACGCCTTCAAGTATGTTTTTAACAATTTTTTTTTTTAAATAAAATAATTAATTATAATTTTTTAAAAGGGTCATGATCAAGAGGTAGTTGCAAAATTGAAACAAAAACGGCGTACATTAAAAAATCGTGGATATGCATTAAATTGTCGAGTTAGGCGCCTTCAATCACAACATCAACTTGAAGAGGTCAATCAAAAATTAAGAAATGAGGTAACTTCTCTTCAACGTACAATACAATACCTTCAATCACGTTTACAATATTATGAATCATTCACAACAACACAATTTAATGATAATAGAATGACAACATTTCACCTACCTGATAATATTTCATCAACAAATGACATGAATAATAATAATGGCTCCAATATACAGCCACAACAACAAAATGGAAGTTATGTTACTTCCAATAGAGTAATCTTTAACAATTCTATAACGCGGGAATTTTAGTATCATTTTTTTTTCATAAATATATTATAAAAGAAAATATATCATATTGTTTTTTTTTCTATTATCATTTTTTTTTAAAATAAAAAATATTCAATATATAAAACTTTTTTTTTTATACATTAAAATGTTAAGCTTAATAAGTAGTAATACTTTATAAAGAAAAACATATAATAACATATGACCCTTTAAAAGATTTCTTCTCTTATTTATTATTATCAATAAACATATTAAATCTAAGGGTCATTTATACATAAAACCGACACTGCATTTATTTTAAATGTATAGTCAAACTCGTAACCCAACTGACATGAGAAGAAAGTAAAGGCGTCACCACGAGTTTTACACAACCATTAAACTTACCTGGCCGGGAGTCTCTGGTGATCATGAAGGCCGGAGCTCCGTAGTGAGGCTTCACCATTGCACTTTAGGTTGAAGCTGACCTGCGAGGCAACCTCAAACGAGGTTAGCCCACGGCTTAATTTTTGCGTGTGGGAGAGATGCGTTCGCGCACTCTCCCGAAAATAACTTGAATCCTATGGTTCAATTACCCACTTCTGGGCTATTGTTCCAAGGGTGAAACTTGATATTAGAAAGAAAAATAATTTCGGAGAAGAAATTGTGCTGAATATAAAAAAAAAAGTTTCATATTTGTATAAATGAAATTAAAAAAAAATTGCTTTATTATATTTTAGTTATCAAACTAAATGGTACAATGATATAAAATATAACTTTTAAAAATAAAAACTAATTTTTAAAAATTTGATTGCAACAAGAATAATTGGTAAAATGAAATATATCTTTAAAAAAGGTTAACAACATTTTTAAAAATGAAGGTAAATGAAATCAAATATTACAGAATCATGAAGAAGATTTCCAGAAATACTCTATCTTTATTTTAAAAACAATTTATAGCTTTAAAATCTTTTTATAAGAGAAATAAAAGTTTTAAATTTTAGAGATAAAATGATAAAAAAAATTACTTTTAAATGATGATAACTGTAATCATGATAATGATATATTATCCAAAAATCCCATTAAAAAATAAAATAAATCATATAACTATAAAATAAAGATTAATTACATTGATAAAATGAATGATTTTTAGAAAACTAATTTAATTTATAAGGTTTTACTCCTGACAAAAATATTTCAAAAAATGATTAAGAAAAAAAAAATTAGGTTTAAACATCAAGACTATAAATAATATATATGGTTTGGAGGTTTAATTAATGTCAAAATTTTTTAAAAAATGCACCAATAAGAGAAACATTAAAATAATTACAAAATTACCATAATTTTATTTTATATTTAATGTTACTATAAAATTTTATTAATTATATAAACAAATTTATTATTACTATCTAACAACATTTAAAAAATTTTTTTATAAAAAATATCAAAATGTCTCGAGATCGTAGATCAAGAAGAGCTCGTAACAAATCAAGAGATCTCGAATCACGAAGACGTAGCAGAAGAAGAAATCATAGTGCAAGAAATGGTAGAACAAGTAGTGAAAGAAGAAAAGGTAAAAGCTCAAGGACAGTTAGCAGAGGAAGTATAAGGCATCGATACAAAGTAAGAGATGGAGAACAATCTCTTCCTGATCCTGCTTCAACTAATTTACAACAGCAACAACAAAATAATACACCAGTAGGAGAGGAGCAACAACAAAATATGGCAAATGGAATACAAGCAAATACTCCAACAATTGTACCAAATCAAATTTATCCTACACCTGTTAATTATGATCCAAATCAAAAAGCTATGGGTGAGACAACTTCCAAATCTTTAGAAAATTCAAATAAACAAAGTGGTGGAGGAAGTTTCTCTGAATCTACTAAAACAATTAACAAAAGAGTAAAAAGAACAACACCAAACTTTGGTTCAAATTATAATAGTTTCACAATTACAAGCCAAAAAGTTGATGGAAAAATAATACATTCAATTACTACAACAACAACAGAAAATATTCCAAGAAAATTACATTTTGATTGTGATAAAAATGTTTTAGGAAATAAAAATATTTTAGATAATTTTGAAATTCAAAAAATATGTAAAAACATTCAAAATGGTATTAAATTTGGAAATTGTCCCAAAGAAACAATAACTCCTAGAAAATATAATAATAAACAACTAAAAACATTCAATGATGGTATTGTTTTCAAGACAAAAGATGATGTTAAATTAAATGATCGTGAAATATTCCTAGCAAAAATGCGTTCATTGCAAAAAAAAATTTATATTTCTTAACAACAATGTAAAAAAGTTTTATTAATAATATTTAATCTTTTTTTATAATAATATAAATTTTAAAATGTCATAATTACTATATATTAAATAAAACAAATTTAATATTATATTGGTTTTTTTTATTTTTTATTTTATTGTAATGTTTATAATAAGTGTAAATTTAAATAACTTTTTTCAAATATTCAATTGTTATTTCAGAGTATTTAAAATACTAGATAAATAATAATTAACAAAAAATAATATAAACTTTAATCTTATGTTTGTATAATAATATATTTTATTTAAATGTTTGATAATTAAAAAGATTAAATATTTAAAAAGGTTAAAAATTAAAAATCGCTAAATTTTTTTATCTGGTACTTAAAATTTTATTTTTATGGAAAAGTTATGTATGCATGTAGTATTATCAACCCCAAAATTTTTTGCATTTTTTTATGATGATAAATAATAATTATAATTTATTATTTTCAATGACTAATGGTTAGTGAATAATAAATTAAATATGGACCAACAACAAAATAAAGTAGTATGGAATCAAAGCACTAGAAAATATAAAACAGAGAAATTAATAAAAATAATTTGATATTACTATTGAAAATATAACAAGCTTGGAAATATTTATATCAAGTAAATAAAGATACATAAATTATTAAAAAGTATCAATTTGAAAGAAAAAAAAAATTTACTGACAAGAATGAAAACTTCCAGTTTCTGTAATAAATTTTTTTACCATTCATCTTATTAAAATTGTTGATGGTGAAATATTTTACAAAACAAAGTTTAATGTTTTTCTTAATCTTAAAATATTTAATGCTAGAAGTGTAATAAAATGTAAAACTAAAAATATTAAAATAATCTTTTTTTTATTCTTTTTTTTTTATTCTAAATAAACATTTGTTAAAAAAATTTTAAATATAAATATCTAATTTTATACCCGTTAAAATGAAAATATAAAATCTATTGTACTATTGGTTTGTCAACACGTTTTGGATCATTAACAACAGCAACGGCTTTTTTATACCATTCTTGTCCATGAATATGTATGTCTTCTGTTTTTTTAAGAACTTCTGGATCGGGAACTCCATAATTTGGTGGATTAGCATGTGGATCATATCCTAAAACTCGAAGCATAGGAGCTATTTTTGCCATATTTTTAACAACATCGTCTGGTATATTTCCTACCCATTTCGATAATGCATCAAGATTTACCGGTTTAACTACTTGATCAGAACTTCTTTCAACTTTTGATAAAGAAATTTTTTTACCTATAAATTGTTCATGATGAAGGACAGTTTCATTCCATGGAATATCCAGAAATTTTAATATTTTTTCCATCATTGAACGAGGATGAAGAACTAGTTTTTCATAATGAACTACCATACATTTTAATGGACCAACTTCCATACATTGTTTATACATTAATTCTATTCCTGCATTCCAACGTTGTAAGCATTGTTTATAATTTGTTAAATCAAAACCAGTAATTGTTACTTTTCTTGTTATAACTGAATGTATCGTTGCTCGACCATCCCTTATCATTAATAAGAATTTAGCATTTGGATATACTCTTGATAGATATAATGTTGATTTTAATGTAAATGGATCTTTATTACAAAGACGTTCTGCTAATTTACCATGACCAACAATAATATGATTAATAAATGATGTAATAGCAACATCAAGTATTTCTTCTGTTACACCAGCTTCCTGTAATCGTCTCCATTCTTTTTCACTTCTTTTCCATTGACTTAATAATGATAAAATTCGTGGTATAACTCTTGTCTCTTCACCACTATAAAAATAAAATAAAAAAAATAATTTTTTTTTTTTTAAAAATAAATATAAAATAAATAAATAAAATAAATTATTACCATCTTACTAATGGATGAGCATCCATCATTGACCGCATCAATGTTGTACCTGATCTTGGCATACCACCAATAAAAATAAAAGGTGAATTATTATCAAAAGTTATATTTCCAAATGTGTATTTTTCTGTTCTAACTGTTCCACTAATAACATGTGCACTTTTTCTTTCAAAGGCATCATCATTATTATTTCGTGTAATTTTAACAAGAACAGAAACCAAGAACAATATACTTACAACACCAATAAATAGAAAAAATGGTTTTCCTCTGGTCGGGCAAATCATCATATTGTAAAAATATTATTAGGATATAAATAACGTTATATATATATATAATTTTTTAATAAAAATAAATAATAATATTTTATTTAACACCACAAAAATTTTTGCTACTCTTTAACAATATTATATATATTTAGAAGATTAAAATTGTGTAAGCATGTGGAATACCTATAAAAAGACAAATCACTATTAAAAATATTTTAGATTTTTATATTATTTTATTTGTAACATTTAATAAAATCTACATATGTATATATTTACATTAATAGAAGATATACCGATAAACGGAAATATTTGTTAAGCATTCAGTTACATATTTTGTATCTTGAAAAGAAATCTTTTTTATATAAGAAAATGTTTCAAATGTTAATAATAAAACTTTTAAAAGTTTAATAAATATGTTAAAGATATGTATAAAATTAAAGAATATAAGAATGAGGTTCTCCAATAATGGGGTATTTGTATAATAAAAGAACAATTAATATCTCTGTTTGGTTGGTTTATAATAGTTTATATATTTAAGAAAATACAACACTCTTTTTAACCAGGTCACATTTATAAAGAATGATAAATTGATTGATATACAAAATACTGAAGAATTTTTTAATATATTATAGAAAATAATTTTTTTTTTACAATATATTTTAATTTTAATTATATGGATAAATTATTATTACTAATAAAATATTTCTATTTTTTTTTTAATTCAATTGATAAATAATTAAGTAATACTGTTAAACATAAAATTTGTAATATTTAAAAAGAAAATGTTATCATTTATATATAAATAAAAAAAAATTAAATAAAAAATGAGTAATTTTAAAATTACATTACCATATATTATTTTAACACTTATATATAAGGCATTTCAATTAGCTTTTATATTTGATGGTTATTTTAACTGCTTCTCATTTATCAATATATGTATATATATATCATTAATTTTCCCTATATATTTTAAAATAAAATAAGCCAAATAATTTAACTTTAAAATACAAAGCATTAAAACAAAGTAAATGGGAAAATTTTTATAAAATTAAATTCTTTTAATAAATAAATTCTTTAACATAAATATGAAATAGAAAGTTAATATATAAAAATAAATAATCATATTGAATTGGCTTAATATTACAAATTTGATAGGTAATTTTTAATAATAAAAAATTTTTTTTCTTTTTAATAATACAATATGAATAACAAAAAAATAAAATTATTAAATTGTTTTTAATGTTATGTTTTCTCTAACAACAAAATTAATATCAAAACACAAAACCTATAAAAATTGTATATAATGAAATTAGTAGTATAAAGAAAATATATATATACTTTTTTATTCAAAATAATATATCACAAAAAAATATATATCTAATTTTTATATTATATATAAATTTATTAACAATAATATAATTTAAAAATTTATCTTTTTTTTTATTTGTTCATTTCTCGTTTTCTAAAATAAATATTAAAAAAATTAAATATAAAGTACTATTTTTATAGCTGAATATTAAAAAAAATGAAAAAAAAAATGTTATTTAGATTATCCCACCTATTTTTAAAAAGCTTTTCATATTTAATATTTTGTTAGAAAACTAAATATATTTACATATCACATTAATAATGTTTTATCATTCTTTTAAGGTGTACAAATTAAATGAAATTAAAAAATATTACTTAAAATCAAAAATTTTAAATTATTATATGTATCAAATTTTTATATATAAAATAAATGATAGTAAAATTATTTATATTAGTAATTAAGTTATTTAGTCATTTATAAATAATCAAAAATTATTAATCTATAAATATCTAGTAGTACTAAAAGTATATATAATAAAAATAATGAATAAAATAAAATTTGTTCCTTTTAAATTCTCCATTAATGAAAACATTTTTAAATATGTAAAATTTATATATATATATATAGGAAAATGGAGTAATAATAATTATTAATTTTAAGTGATAATAAAGTGGTAAGCTTTTAATTTTTCTTAAATCACTATATGATCATTTTTTGTTCTTGTCAAATTATTTATATACAAAAAAATTTTTAACATATTAATGAAGTGTATAGATATACAAATATATATGTACAAATTTTGTAAAAATAATATTTATCATATCATCATCATTGTAATATTAATAATATGTTATGATTTCAATATATAATGAAATGTGTCAAAAAATATTATTAAATATGAGAGAAGAGAAATGAAAATTTTCTTATGTAAATAGATAAAAATATTTAGACCATTATCTTTTTTTTACTATCAAAATAGGATCTATGAAGAAAATAAATAATAACAAAATATACATTTATGTAAATGTCAAATACTTCTAATAATAGTATATAAAAATATGGAAAATTTTCTTACAAATTAGTCTATTAAAGTTTCACACTACTAATGATACATAAAAAGAGTATTAAAAATGAAAAATTTGTTACATTATATATAATATATTTTATGTGATAATAAAAATACAAATAGACCTAAAAAAGAAGAGAGATTTATAATAAAATTAGGTAAATTTTGTACTTTTTGTTATATTAAAAAATTAAATAATATATCTTTTTTTTTTCTCTCTATACTTTTGAATAAAAATAATTGTAAATTTAGCAATAATTATAAAATATCAGATTAATATGTTGAATATTTCTTTCACTTACTACTTTCAAATAAATAATACATATACATAACTCTTCCATATTTAATAAATTCTATTTATTTTTTATCATCTTTAATCAACAAACATAAAAGTATATAATAATTTTAAATAAAAATTAATTAATAATTATAATTCTATTGAATTTTTAATAACATAATATATGGATGAAAAATTAATAATGCACTTTTACTATCATTCTTTATTATTATTGTTCTGGGAAGATAGATGGAAAAATGTATCTTTTTCTATATTAGTTACTTTAACTTTTTCATTTTAAAATAATAAAATTGAATAAGTAATATGATAATAATAATAATACATTTTATTAATAATATAACTACATATTTAAATGAATATTTCAAAGAAATTAAATTGTATGTCTATTAACTTATCATATATACATATAAATTATTATATATATATATATAGATAACTTTTTTTTTCTAAACAAATTATATAGAAATACACGCTAAAAAAAAATTTTTTATATACAAAAATGACATGAAAATGGAACTAAAAAAGAAAGAGTTAACATATAGTAAATTATTTTTAACTGGTACTTAACTTTTTTTTTCTGCCTCATTAAAAGCTACAAATTACTAAGATTATCTCCTCCTTCTAAAGATTTAGTTGTACTATTTTTTCGATTGCCATTATCATTATCCTTATTAAGAAGTATGAACTCACTAGATATTGACTCTAGGTCTTCTCTTAATAATCTTCTTACTTCCTTTTCCACATCCGGTGCATCAACATATTTATTTTTTTTTGTCTTCCTAAACATTCTTTTTCTGGCTGATTTCATTGGAGGTGTCAATCCATCTGGATGACTAAATAATTTATCTCTTCTCGATTTTGTTAGTTCCAATAATCTTTGTGAATTTGTATTTTGACTACTTACATTTTTATGTTCACAAATTATTATTTGACTAAGATCTGTTACTTTATAAAGTGTTTCTTTATTTACTGTTTTCATTACCTAATTTAAAGATTATATATATAAAAAAAATGAATTTAAAAATAAACAAACCTCTGTTATACAAGGTAAATCAAGAATTTTTCCTGCTAATATATCATTCTCAACTTGAACATGAACATGTCTATTATCAGGATCAAAGTTAATAGCTATCTCATTACCATTTGGACCATCATTATCAATTATCTTGTCAACTTTTTTAGCAACATCCTCTGGAAATCGGATAACAAAATGACTCTCCCATTCTAAGGCATCCTCGGGTGTCTCATTAATTTTACTATTCCTTTTTTGATATCCTGTCCTTTCCATAGACATGATAATTTAAAAAAATTACTTTCTATTTTTTTGTTTAAATAATTAGGAATAATAATATATATATATATTATTTTTGCAAACAATGTAGACATTTCTCCAAATATGATATTTTCAATTATATAATTTGTATTTATTTATTGAAAATAAATATTTATTTTTTATATACATAATTTATCTCTTAGGATATTAATTTTATTATTTATATATTATACACAATTATTTATCTTTTTTAATTTATGACTAAGAGGGAGGGAGGATGTCTTCTATATTAACAACACTTCCAGATTATGCAGTCTTGAAAAAGAATGGATTTGTAGAATGTAAAATTTGTAATAAAAGTGACATCCGAGAAAAATTATGGATATCTCATGTTAAGGGTGCTGAACATAAGAAATCAATATTAAAACTTAAAAATTTAAAGAAAATTGGAGATAAAAGACCTCACGATGGAGGGGATGATAATGTTGTTAAAAAATCAAAAAGTACTTTTTTTTTTTTTTATAAATTTTTATTTAATAATTATTATTTATTTAGATGAAGAAGTAATAATAGATAATGTTTCAAAAAATGATAGTAATGTTTCTGATTTACCATCAGATTTTTTTGAGGTGCCTTCAGCTAAACCAACATTAACAATTTCTCATAATGATAATAAAACAATTGAAGATGAGGAAGAAAAAAGTAAGAGAGAAAATTACCTGGCTAATTATGATAGTATAATGGAGGAATTTGAGGAAGAATTAAAAAAAGATTCAATAAATTATAAGGATGTTGATGAAGAAATAGAAGAGGCATTGGAGAGAAAAGACGAGGATGACATTGAAGAAATTCTGGGTGATGCCATAAATACTGGTACAGAAGAAGAAATGATGAAAGTTTGGAAGGAACATGAGGAAATAGAAATTAAAATAGAAGAGAGTCGGAGGAAGAATGATACTCAAGAGAAAGAAGAAGAAGACGATAATGATAATGAGTGTAATTGGGATGAAGAAGATTTTAAAGAATGTGATCTTTTCAGGGGAAGAAGTTTATTTTAAAAAAAATTACTGTACTTTTTAGTTTTGATGAGGGAATTTTTCTTTTGTAAAAATATGTAGATAAATTTTTGTTTCTTTTTGATGCTTTCATCTTTAACTATAAATTTTTTTAAGAAAAATAAAAAAATTGAAGTTTAGAAATAATTTTTGACAATTTATAAAGTGACAAAAAAAATCAATTCAAATTGTGAAAGTAAATATGTAAATTAAACATTTTGATCTAATGTTCATACTAACATATGATCTATGAATCATTTTCAAAAAGATTCTTCAAAAATGGTGATTTAAAAGCTTTTGAATTTATTTTTGCAAGTGCTAAAGAGTGTGAAATTTTGTTTTCAGACATTAAATTTCAAGTATGGTAAAAATAATAAAAAAAATGACCTTATTGGAGTTGAAAATAGTAAAGTTTATTATTTTATAATTTTTAGTTTTCACTTTCATTTTGTTATATACTTTTGTGTAAATATATATTTTTTACTTACTGTAATATTTGTAAAAGAAATTATCATTCCATATAAATATTTATTATTATTATTTTCATGATTTTATGTAGAAAATGTATCCTTTTCCAAAAAAAAAGTAATGCTTTGCTGATAAAAAAAATTTTTTAAATTTAAAAGTCTTTGTTTATAAAATAGTAGTGGAATATATCAATAATTTATAAAAACTATTACATAAAATCAATTTGATAGGTGAAACGTATTTTTGTGTTATGATATCATTCTCCAAATCAAAATAAATGATCATTGTAACAAAACATTTTGATAATTATCAAATGATTAATTATTTTTTTTATTATAATAGGTAACCTTCAACAGTAGAAGGTTAAAAAAGAGGGCATACTATTTTGTTAATAAAACTTGTTTATTAAAATAATAGTTCAAAAAAGTATTAAAAGTAAACTTCCATCTCTTCTTATAAATTTTATCATATATTAAAACAGAATTATAATTGTGTTATTACTAATATAATTATAAAAATTAGTTAAAATGATTTTTAAATTTCTTTTTTTAATATTTATTTCCATACCTATAATTAATGGATTATTGGGATTTACTCAATCTTCAGGAGCTAAAGGAGTATTGATGTGTGATGGTAAACCAGCTTCAGGTGTTTTAGTTAAATTATGGGATGAGGATGACACTCCTGGTGATAGTGATGATTTATTAGGATCAGCTAAAACAAATTCTAAAGGAGAATTTGAAGTCAAAGGTCATACAGATGAATTTACACCAATTGATGTCAAATTAAACATCTATCATGACTGTAATGATGGTTTCAAGCCATGTCAAAGAAAATTTACAATTAAAATTCCCGGAAGTTATATAACTAAAGCAAAAACCCCATCTAAAATATTTGATGCTGGTACTATACAGTTGTCTGGTAAATTTCCAGGTGAAACAAGAGATTGTTTACATTAAAATTTAAAAAAATTACTTAATTTTTTCTTTACTTTTAATAAAATTAATATGTTACTTTATTTAAAAAAAATAATAGTATTATTTCATGAAATATTTCATAAATGATAAGATTTACTAAGGTGATCAAAAAGAAATTTATAAAAACTTTTTCTGTATATTAGATCAAAATCTAATCTAATTCCATTGTCAATAGGTTGGATAACTGAAGTACTAGAAATACTAAAATTTTGAAACATTGGTATTTTGATTCCTTTATTTCCAAAAGTTTGAAGAGTTTTTTTCAAAGTAGGTTTTATTATATCAGCAATTAAGTTACATATTTTGGTTGAAAAATTTCCTATATTTGAAAATTCTTCTTTTAATGTAAAATCTAAATCTCCAATATTAACTTTAGCTTTACCATTCTTAATATAAGGTATCAAAGTAGCATTAGTTTCAGAGAGGAGACGTGCCAATATCTCATCACCTTCTTTATATGGAGAAATAGTAAAGTCAAATGAAAATATTCCATCAAAAAAAATTCCATCTTTTTTAGTTATTTTAATATTTGGATTTTCATTTAATTTTACAATTATATCAATAAATTTATTAGGATATTTATCTCTAAGAATTTTAAAGAATCTTCCTAAACATATTTCAAGAAATCCACAGGTTGTTTTTAATAATCCTTCTAATGGTTGTCCTAAATTTTTATTAATAATAAATTTGACTACTTGTTCTTTATATAATGAATATAAAAAACAATTAGGTATAACTGATGAAGCCCAAATACTACCCATAAAATCAGAGGGAGCCTCAGATGTATCCATTTTACTTACTTCATAAGGACATTTTTCTTCACCAATTGATACTATAGCAAATACATCCAATTGAACATATTCATTTGTTACAATAGGTAAATGATCATAATCATAAGTAATAAAAAAGTTCTCCCAAACATCTATATGTAAAGGTAACTCAACAAGTAACTCATTAATTTCACTTAACAAAACTGTTTTTAATTGATCACAAAATTGTTTTTTAATTAAATTTCTTGCTACATTAGATAAAGGTGTTTTAAAAAGATTAACTATCCATGGTATTGCTCCACCACCAAAAGATATTGTTAAATCATTAATATCTGTATCACAATAATTTACATCTAATTGTGGTCGGCCTTGTAAATGATGAAGAGAGATAGAATAATTTGTTCTTATATCTGAAGCATGAATATTTACTGATGCTGTAAAATAAAAAGGTACTAAAACAGTATACTTTACATTAATATTTCCTTTAGCTATAATATATCCACCCTCTGATACCCAATGAATACTTCTTGGTGGTTCAAGAATAAATTTAAATTTTGGTGTTTGAAATTTTGGAATATATAAATCTTCAACAACCAAATGACCTTTTCCTGGACCAGCATCTATATCTAAATCTATCTCTGGAATTGTTATTTTTGGAATTTCATAATCAATCTTAATAAATAGTTTTTTATTTTTATTTCTTTTAACTTACTATTTTATGACCAAGTTTACTAACAAAATTTAAACCTTCAACTGAAGCTCTACCTATTAACGTAGGATTTTGTATTTCAGGGGTACAAAAAGAAATCACAAGTAATTTAATTAATAAAAACCACATAAATGTATTCATAGTAATGGATAAAAAAATTATTATTAAAATAAAAATATTTTATATTCAATGGCATTCAACAGGATAAAAATCGATTTTTATTTAAAAATTATATACAATGTAAGTGTTATATATAAACATAAAATGTAATCACATTTTTCTTATAAAGTGCATAAAAGTCATCTTTATAAAAAAAATCTTGTGGTATATTTCAAGAAAATATTTAAAATTTTAAAATTTTTTGATAAAGAATTAAAAAAAAAATAAAATAATAATAACTAACAATCTTCATCTTCACTAGAGTAATGAATCTCTTCTTTTTCAACAACTTTACTCATAGCAATTTTTAGGAATGCTGCAACTTCAATATCTTTAGCTAAATCAACAGGTTTTAAATTATCATTATTTCTAATATGTAGATCAGCTCCATGTTCAACAAGCATCTCAACAATTTTACCCCTACCCTTCCAGGCAGCAGCATGTAAAGCAGTATCACCCATTTTATTTCTATTATTTAAATCTATATTTTTAATTGATAATAATAATTTAACAACTTCATCATACCCTGAATGACATGCCCAGAAAAGAGGAGTTGCTCCACTTTTGTCTAAACTATTAGGTGATACACCATTCATAAGGCACTCTTTTAAAAATTTTATATTTCCACGTCTTGATGACTCATGAAGAGGATATTGAAGAATTTCAGCTTTTTCGCTTGACAAAATTTTCTTTGGTACCATTCCTTTTTTTCCATTAACTGTTATATTAACATAATTTTGAGAATTATCAAAATCACTTGTATACAATAATTGTCCCTTTTCTATTGATAATTCATTTTCCTAAAAATAAAAATGTTAATTATAACATAAGAGATTATATAACAAAATTGATATTATACATTTTTAGATTGATAATCTTCTGTTGCTTTAAAAACTTGAATTCTTCCTGGTTTTGGTAATGGCTTAGGTGGAATAGTTGGTACTTCCATTTTTATATTTAAAATGTTAAGTAATCAATATACTTTTGTAAATATACATACAACACAATTGAATAGTGTGATTTTGTAGTAGTGATGTTGTTGATAGAATAGGACTATTGCAATTTTAACAAAATATACTAGGTAACTAAGAAAGGATGAAAAGTTGTCAATTCAATAATATATATTTACAATCATTTATTTTTTTATATAACAAAAATGTTCATTTTAATAACAAAAAAAACATATAACAATAAAAGAAAAAAAACTTAACAGTAGAAATAAGAAAAAGTATTAATTAATTATTGTCTTCGTCCGGTCTTCCAAATTTCATATCAACTTTTATATTCATTGAACCTAACTCAGCAACTAAATATTTAAAGACTCTTGGCAACTGGACAGGATAGACATTATCAGATTTTTTGCAAATATAACAAATTTTTTTAACACTTAAATCAATAGCTCCATTATTAGCTTGAATATTAGTTAGTTTGAAACTTTCTTTAGTTGAGACAACAGAAAAGATATTCCTACAATTTCCACAGACAAAAGAAAGATCTCTATCTGAGCAATTAAATAATCTATCTTGAAGACAAAATGATGATCCATGAGCTATTAAAGCATCACGTTCCATTTCACCAAAACGTATACCACCACCAACTTTACGACCTTTAATAGGTTGATGATGAATAGGATCAATAGGACCAGTTGATCGTACCTGGAATTTATCTGATACCATGTGACGAAGTCTCTGATAATATACAATTCCCATAAATATTTGAACTTCCATTTCTCTACCATCAACTCCTGAGTATAAAACTTCATTACCATAATAATTAAAACCAGCCTTCTCAAGATACTGTCCAAAATGATCAATAGCTGTGTGTTTTTCATTAAATACAAAAGGTGATGCATCATAATGTTCTCCATGGCATGCTGCAGCCTTTCCAGCCATTGTTTCTATCATCATACCAATTGTCATACGAGATGGGTAACCATGAGGATTGAAAATTACATCTGGAACCATACCACTTTCACTGAATGGTAATGATTCAACTGGCCATAAAAATGAATTAATACCTTTTTGACCATGTCTTGAAGCAAATTTATCACCAATAATTGGATTTCTAGGTATTCTCCATTCAATTAATGCAAAACAATTACATCTACCAGCTGTATCTTTAACAAGTCTAACAGAAATACAATTATATGGTTCAGGATTATGAGTTTTCATTGTACAATATTTTCCAATATTTGAATCATAATAACTAACAAATACTTCACCTGATTTATAAATTCTTCCTATTATTGGTAAACCATCATTATCAACAGTATTACATTTTACATTTGGATCTTTGGCAAAATATCTATTTGCTGAAGATTTATCAGTATCCTCCATAAGATTGACTTTTTCAACTTTGATAACACAACCATGACCATATCCTCTTTCAAAAGATGATTTATTAATAACCATAGCATCTTCCATATCATAACCAGTATATGAGATAACAGCTATAACAGCATTTGTTCCAAGTGGATATTCATCCATTTCATATTTATCATAAGCTTCTGTTTTTAGTAAAGGTGACTGAGGAAACATTAATCTATACATTTTACCATCAGCACGATATCTCCAAGAATGAACAGCTGTTCCCATTGTTTGTTTACCCATTTGACATTGATATACATTTCTTGGAGATTGATTATGATCAGGAAATGGAATTAAATTACCAGCAAATGAAAATAATGATGATGGATGTAATTCTTGATGAATTGTTACACCTTCCTGAGCTTCTTCTGGTTTTATAACAACACTCATATAAACTTGTTCGAATGTTCCAATAAATTCTATATTATTCCAGAGTAAATTTTTTACTGGTCTTATCAATCTACCAGGTTCTGTAAAAATATATAAACCTGGATATTGAGTTGCAATATTTTGTGGATCAGTAGATGCTCTTATAAGAGTTATCTCTGAATTATAAGGTACCCTATCATCATCTCTATTAACTTTAACTTCTCTTAGTTTTCTTTCAACTTTAGGAGCTAATGATCTATCAATGAATCCAATAAAAATTCCATCTACTAGTACAGGATAATATAAAGTTTTTGAATCATGTAATAACATTTCTGAGTGAGGAATAACATATAATTCTTTTAAAAAATTTCTTAATTTTTTGATAATAAAATAATGAGTTGTAACATCACATGAAGCAGTTAAATGATTTAATAAACCACAAGGTCCACCATCAGGTGTATGGACAGGACAAATGAAACCCCATGCTTCAGGTCTAAGTTTTCTAACATCTGTTGTTCTCATTTGCATAAAAAATGTACCTCTATGAATGGCACGAAAATGTGATATAAAACGTAATTGATTAATTCTTTCAGCAATAACTGACATACCAGAATTTTGTTGAATACCAAGACCATTTTTTGTTACAATATTTCCTGTTGCTAATAAATATGATAAACCATTAGTTAACATACCACTCTTAACTGATGGAAGGTATCGCTGAATAATAGCAAGTGATATTGTATCATTAGGTTTTTTTTCAAAATGTTTATTTAATCCAATTCTCATTAAAGAAAGTACATTTTCCAACTTTTCACGTAAAACCAAATTCAAAACTTGTCCAGAAGTTGTAGCTTCCTGGAATTGTGGATTATCTAAACTTTCAGGCATTATCTCTTTTTTAACAAGTGCTATTAATTTTTGTGCTGAATAAACAAGAAACTCAAATTTCTCTTCATCTTTGTTTAAATGTATACAAAGAGCATATTTAAACAAAATCCTTGCAACCTCGCTATCTGGTTCCCATTCACCAACTTTATATCCAATGACAATTCTAAATCGAGCACCAATAGCTGAGAGAGCCTGTTCCTGAGTAAAAATACCAGAATCTTGACAACTGCTTATCATATTACTAACACAACCATGCCAAAAATTATCTCCTTCTCTTCCTCTTATAAGAATTTCAAAAATTTCTTTATCACTGTATGGTACAAGAGCTTTCACTACATAAATAAAGGGAACATAAAAAATCTCTTGCCTATATTGTATTGCAAGGCACATACTTGAACTTTCAAGATAATGAATATTTAAAATACTAGCACTGTGATTTTCTTTAATACATCTTAATAAAACAGCATACTCTGAGAACATTTCACCTTTATCACGAAGACCTTTTCTCCTAATAGCTAATGGATAATTTCTTCTATTACCAATTAATAAACGTATAATTTTTTCTGAACCATTAACAATAAAATATCCTCCCCTTTCTGAAGCCTCTTCACCTGCCTTTATTAATTGATTTTTATTTTTTCCATTTAAATAACATTTACTGGAACATAACATTATTGGAATCATACCTATATTAACATCATAAGTATCTAATCTAATACCATTGATTTTTATTGAAAGGTTAACTGATAATACTCCAGAATAAGTTAACCCGCGCATTCTACATTCTGATGGCATAATTTTTATAAAACTATTACCGATTGCCTAAAAAAAGATAACAATAACAAAAAAAAACAATAATTTACATCTTCCATAGAAGCAGGTCTTCCAAGTGTGGCACCATTATAACTAACTTCAATACAATCGCCATTATGTAATTTCCACTTTTCTGCTGGTACATCTAAAGCAGCAAGATTAATTCCATGTTCAGCAAAATAATTATAAGAATTAACATGATAAGATGCTACATCACATTCCATATTAAATTATTAATTATTTTAACAAAAATTGTTATAATAAAGTTTAAACAATAAACATTAAAATTAACAAAATACACATATATATGTTTAAAATAAAAAGATTTTGGAGAAATATTCTAACAGGATATCTTTCCAAGACCATAAATAAAATTGGTAAAATATGTACATATTTTTGTAATTTACTAATACTAAAGAGAAAGACACCTCTATAAACTGCCACTCTAAGAGAAGAAAAAGAGTGTATGTAGGTGGAATATTTTTTTATTATTTTATATTAAAATTATATTATAATATATATATTTATATTAAATTTTAGTGTTCTACTTTTTTTTTTAATTATCTTTTGTTTTTCTATTATTATTATATTTAGATTGTGTTTTGTTACCAGTACAAAATTATTTTGGTTATTATTTTTGAGGAAATATATTTATGGTATATATGTAGTGGATAGTTTGTTAAAAGAAATGAATTTTTTTTGTTTTTAAAAAAATTTTAACTTAATTTTTTATTTTATATAATATCGAAATGTGTAAATTGGTTTTTTAGATTTATACTTTTTGGAAAAGGGGAGTAAGAGAATATTACTATGGTCAGTATATAAATTTTGCTTTAATTAGTGTAAATATATGGTTTGTAAAGAGTTCCTTTTTAATGACTTTTTTTTGTAGTATTTTAAATCTTTTTGTCCATATGTTTTTTTGCCTGAACTTAGGATTTTAATTTATTTATGTAATATTTCTATGATTTATCAATGGATGAACTTTTTTTTTGAAGATAGAATACTACTACTTATAGAAATGAAATATCTTTTTAAATAATTTCTTTTTTTTAAAGTTATAATTGTTAAAAAAATTCAATTTTAATTTTTAATTACCTTGTTAGAAGTATTTTACTATTTTATAAATAACTAATATACTTAAAATAACTTATTGATTAAAAATAAAAAGAATAATGTTAGTTTTCTTGGATTATTATTATGCGAGCTTAAAATTTTCAATATAATCATGATAGTTTTTTATTATGTTATTTTTGTTCATTTATTTTTAATATTTATAGTTGAATTATAGTAATTTTTTACACATTATTTAAAATGAATTATTATGTTAATTTCATTTTGTTCTTTTTTAAGAGAAAGTTTTATTTAATTAATTAAAAAATGATCTGCGCAAATATTTTAAATAGTGATTATGAAAAACTAATTTTTGTTCTTTTCTGATATTTTTTTAATTGGCTTTTTAAAAAATTATTGTCAGTGATAAGGGAATATAATTAGATAAAATTTTTAGTATTTTATTATTATAATCTTGTTGTTTATTCGATTAGCAATCTTTTGATAGTTGTTTTTATGTCAAAAAAAATAATAGTTTAGTAAATTAGTTTTATTTTAAATTTAAATTAATATTTTCATGTTTATAGATTACAACCTATTTATGAAAAAATTTTAGTTATGCAGAATAAAACTTTTAATTATAGTTATTATAATAATTAGCAAAAATATTTTGCAAAATGTTTCATTATAAACAAATTAATTTTTATCAGCATATTTTATAAATTTTATGAACATTAAATATAAATAACTGTAAAAGATATTAATTATTAGTAACTATATATATTTATTTGTATAAAAAATCCACTACATTTTGAGGTTTTCTAACAGTTAAGTTTTTTTTTCAATATTAAAAAAGTAAGCAATTACATTATTGGACATTGTATATAAGAAAATTAGTGCATGTACTTTTTAAAATCTAATTAACATGTATATTTAAAAAAAATTTTTTTATTTATGATATTACTTTTTTATTATTAATAAAATAAGAACTTAGGTAAAAAAGAATATATATATTTATATGTATTTTCTTTTTTTTTCCAATAAAATTTATTTTAAGTATAATATAAATGTAAATTTAATATTTTTTATTTTTTACCCGTTTATTATATGCTTTATCTTTATACAAATATTAAAATATTTTTATTACTTAATATTTTATATATATTTTTAATTTTATATCAAAACTTTTTAAATATCGGTATTTAAAAAATTGATTTTTTTTTTATTTTATGATTAATTATTTTTTAATATTGATATATTAATATAAAATAATTTTAGGGAGCATGGTAACAACTAAACCACCTGCATCAAAGAAGAATAAAAAAAAAGTTAAAGGAATGGATACTGCCCTAACAGATGGTGTACAACAAAATCTTTCAAAAAAACATTCTCAAATGTATCTTGAGAATGCTCTTCTTTCTGATCCTAATATTCCATTAACAAGGAAAAAAATGACACTTTTTCAGGATTGTCTTGAGCAACGGAATCGTTTAACTCCTCGAGAAAGATATATGACAGCAGCTTTAGATGCAATTGATGATACCGATGATGAAGTTACATTAATAGCTTTAAGGGATTTAGTTGATCATTGGAGAGCTTACAATACCTCACAAACATCACCAAACGAACAATTTCATCTTCATATTTTAACATATATGCCATTTTATTTTTTTCGTATAGCTCCAGATGCAATAATTAAGTCTTATATTACTGTCTTTGAGGCTTGTTTAAAAAATTACCTCATGAAATATCCTAATATTGAATTCAGGGAAGGTGAAAAACCAACAAATCAAATGATAATTAATATTGAAAAAGGTATCCGTGAATCTCTTTACAAAAGACATACTAAAAAAGTTGTCTATCGTTGTTACTTATCTTTCATGAGGATTCTCAATTTTTCTTCTCTAGATAGTAGTGATATTGATGCTATGTATAATTTGATAATTTTTCATGATTTAACAAATATTGTTACACATATCTTAATGATAGATTTGGAAAAGAAAAGAAATGAAGCTAGGCATATACATTGTCTTACATATTATTTAACAACATCTAGTCAAGATATAAGATTTTTAATTTATGATAAAATACTTCCTGAAATGGTATCTTCAAGTGTTTTACAGGAATGGTTTATTAAAAATTTTAATACTATTACTGGAGGACATCATACTCATAAAACAGTTGTTCAGTCAACTTCATCAACAATGGAAATTGATCCAGAACATTATGCTTCAGAGAGTCGAATTGTTTTAGCACAAATATTATCAGGTATGGTACCACATGAAAAAACAATTTTACGTGAAAAAATACATTGGAAAAAATTAATTGGTTTAAAAGATATGATAAAAATTGTTTTTGGTTCTCATACTAGAGTAGCAATAACAGCAATGTCATTAATATTATTAAATAAAACTTCAAATTTAATTACAAAAGAAGAATTTGACATAATAATTGGAGGTTTTTATATTCATGCACCTAATTGTACCAATAATACTATTGATCCATTTATGAATGTAATGTCAAAAGTTATGAGAATCCTTTGTGATGGTGGTGAAGTTATTCTTAAAGATATATTTAGAGAAATGCCAATTGAAAATTTTTTAATTCATACTAAAATATGTTTTAATGAAATGATTAATAAAATGTTTGCTTGGTGTTTTTTAAAAGAAGCACCTATGTTAAATAGAATTGGTGCTTCAATGTTAGAACTTATTTATATAAAAAATGGTTTTAAAGGAGGAAAAGGATCATCAAAAGTAAAATATCATAATTATATTAATTGTGATTCATTTATAACTATGGAATTAATGAATAAATCATTAGAAGGTTTAAAACATGCTGAAAGTTATGTCAAAGATGTTATTAGTTGTATTATTAAAAATAATACTCATGTTACAATTATTAAACAAAAACTTGAAGAATATATTCAATTAACTATTGCTTCAAGAAATGTTTCACAAGTTGGATATATTCAAACATTGTTAGAAATTTTTTCTAAAAGTGATGATTTTAATTTGGGTATTATGATAAATAAAATAGAAGAATTATTACCATTTCAGACATATAGTGAACAATATATTCAATTTAGTGGTGATAAGACTCATATTTATGTTGCTTTATCATTATTTTCAACAGTCTTTAGTTTACCAAAATTTGAGGAAGAATTTACAAAGAAGGCTAAAGATTTGACATGGTTTGCCAAATTTAAACACCATTTTTTGACATATTTTTTTATTTTTCAAGGTGAAAGAGATAATGTTATACAAAGTGAATATCCTGAAGGATACATTTCAGAACATGATAGAAAAAGTATTGAAAAATTTAATAGTGATAATCCATCATGTCCTATAAATGAAGCAACCTTTGCTCGTGATAATCTTGCTTTATCAATGAGAATAACAAAATGTATTAGTTCAATTCTTGTATCATTAATTAAAATGTCTTCCTTTGAACAATTATTTGATTATAATTTTAGAAAATTAATGGTTGGATATTATTTTCATCAACTTATTAATACAAGACATGTTGGCAGTTACCGAGTAGTTAGTCAACATTTTCAAGAAGTTTGTAAAAAGTATTCTGAAGTTAAATTTATTAATGACTCTAAAAATTGTACCTCTAATGGACCATTAGATGTTATAACATATGGTAATGAAGATGGTCTTTTGGATTCATTAAATTTAGAAGGATACTCTTATCAATGGATAGAAAATATTTATGAATATTATGAAAAAGAAAAGTATAAAGATAGAAAATTAAAACCTAAACAAAAATATGAATTTAGAAGAAGTGCAGGAATACCATATTTAATATCAACAATGTTAATGTATGAAAAATTTGATGAAAATAAGGAGTATCAATATATGAATAAAATAATGAAATCTATTCAAGATAGAACAGAAGAGTTAAGTGAAAATGATTTAACTGAAATATATATTTTAAAATCACTTTTAACAAATAAAAGTTTATCAAAAAGAACTGAACAATACTTAAGTCATTGGTTGATATTTTGTTTTCAAAATTGTTATCGAACAAATTTTTCAATCAAAAATAGTATATTTCAATTATATGTTGTTGTTTTAACAAGGATATTTGGTAATCCAAAAATTCAAAGAGATAGTTTTTTTGTTGAAGATAGATTAAAAGTTAAATGTGGTATATTTTTTAAAAAGTATCCTGAATTATATGAATTAATACACCAACTACTATTTCATGATAAAAAACCTAATGAACAAAGGTTATTATTTACATCAATGTTATTATCATATATAAAACCTGATAATCGAGGTGATCCTCCAACTATTTATGAAACATCTCATTTAATTCCAAATCTTTTGAGGTGCCTTTTACAGTGTAGAGATTTACTTACAAAAAATACTATTATAGCATCTATTTGCTCTATTAGTACTGTTGCTGATTTTGAAGCTATCTCAAAATGGTTATACTCATTACTAATAAAAGAGTTAGCTGTTAGCTCCATAATAAGTATACTTTGTTTTCTTCATGATTATCTTACATCAAATGCTCCTATTGTTCAAACATATTTTGATTTATGTTATCATATTATTACACAAATTCAGGGTAATCTAGCTACCAGACAATTTCCTGATTATGCAATGATTGTCTTTTTCCGTCTTATAAAAGTTTTGGAACGTCTTCTTCCAAATGGTGGACATGACAAAATTGATATTAGAAGTGAACAACTAGAAATTATTTATAAAAATTCTGGTCAAGCTCTTCGTGATACCATTGCACGATTTATTGCAACACACCAAGATTTAGATTATGTTTTATGTGAAATACCTAAATGTTTACCAAATTATTTAAGATATATTGCCTATGATAAAGAATGCCATTCATTTACACCAGAAGGAATGGCACGTCTCCTTACAGCTAATTTTGACTGTCCAGAAATTAAAAAAATTATTCTTCATCTTTTTAATACAAGAAAATTTCCGGATAGTTGTGTTGAACCAATAGTTAGGTGGATTAAAAAAATTAAAGATGAAAAGGATGATCTTTTGGATGATCAAGAATTTTATCTTTTATTAATATCATTAGAATCAAAAATAAGAAATGCTAAACATTGGACATATCAATTATTAGAAAAAGATATTGAAATGATAAGAATGGAAATGAGAAAACCTAAACTTAGAAGTAGAATAGTTGCTATTGATGTAATACAATCATTATTACAAGAAGCTATTAATAATGGTGCATCAACACATACACTTGTTCAAGCTCTATTTCCATTATTGAAAGATGAGGATAAAGCAATAGCTCGTACTGCCAGTAGAATATTAGCACGAACTTTTAAGTTATCTTCTATTGAACCAAATGCTGAGTTAATGTTAACATTAATTCTTTATGCTAGACCTAAATATATAATAGAGTACAATGAATTTATTAATTATACTGATGATGAAGATGAAGAAGAACAATTATATAATAGATATAATCAAGATTTGGTAATATTTATGCCAGCAGTAGAAAAAAATAAAAGATTTCGTTTGGATGAATTGGTTATTCCACCATATGCTTTAAGTGAAATTTATAGTTTCTTATCTGAACATGCAACATATGGTCGTATAGGTATTCATCAAGAAATTATAAGAATGACAAAACAATTTCGTGAAAAACAAATTTCCCTAGAAGATTATATAGAAGATTTTTCTCGTACAGTTTGTTGGTAAAAAAAATAAACAAAATTTTTTTTTTATTAAAAGGAGCATTTTATTAAACTGTAATAACTAAAGTGTTTATACTTTTTTCATAATAGTGATAATGGTACTATTCATTTTTGGTAGGACCATTTTTTTTTTGGATAAAAATATGTAAATAAATTTTTGTCTATTTTAAATGTGTTAATTTTTAAAAAGAAATAATTTGTTTTAATAAAAAAAAAATAATTTTATACAAGTTATTTAAATTGTTGAAATCATAAAATAAGAAATTCTTTTGTAATTAAAAGAATTCAAAAAGGTAACAAATTTAAAAATATTTCATAATTTAATAATAAAAAATTGAATCTTATATTAAAAAATTCTATTATCATTACTTAAAATAATGATGTTACAATTATGATTTAAAATTCAAGTTGAAATTTAATTTATGAATCATTTTTAAAAGAGATTTTTTAAAAATAACAAAATAAGTTTATTTTTATAATAAAAAATTTATTTATTTCAAAGGTATTCTATTTAAACTAGTGATACGATCGATAGTCTAATAAATGATAGTATATTTTTCAAAAAAAGAAAATATATAAAGATTGTTGAAAGGAAAACAAGAAACAGCCAGGTATAACTATTTCGTTGGAATCAATTGAAAATAAAAGAATAAAGGCAGAAATTACATTGTACAGATTCTAAAAATGTAAAACTTTAATAATTTTATAAGTTTTAGATTAAAAAAAAAGATAGGTGTAATGTAAAAATAAGTTTATCAAATCTTAAAAGTAAAGTTAGAATTATTATTATGATATTTATCATTTTTTTTATTTTTTAATCTTACTAGTACTAATAATATTATAATGTTTAAAAATAGTGATAAAAATAATTGAATTGTTTATAATATTATTTGTTTAGCTAAAAAATAACTTGAATGATTATTTTAAGTTAGAAAATGCATATATGTATTTATAATATATCTGTAAAATAATTTATTTTATTTTTGAAATAGAAAAATCTCTATAATTTATATAATAAAAATGTAATAGAATGCTTTATCATAATTTTTTTTATTTGTCCTGACAAATTATAAAGAAGGGAAATGAAAATATTTACACAGATAAAATGTGTATAAAGATATTGTCCTATTAGAAGGTATATTTTTGATTGTAGAAATATTATACATTTAATTTTGTTTTTTATTATAAATTCTACTATAATATTTTTAAAAAAAAAAAATACTTTATAAGTATATTTAAATTTGATAATTTTTATGTATTTTTAAAAAAAAATGATTGCACCTTCTATTGATTCTGATATTGAAATAGTAACTACTCCATCTCCAAAATCACCTCCAGATCATCATTTATCTGGGCATGTTAATTTATCATTTGAACCTTATATATTTCAAGCATCAAATGATGTTCCATTTTATTATATACCATATTCAAATTCATGGAATCAACATTATAGAGAAGAAGATAATTTTATAATGAAAATGAAATATCCAATGGTTTTTTGTTTTATTTTAATTATTATTATTATTATAACTGTAACATATATTGTTTTAGATACTACTTTTGTTAGTACAACTGAAACATTTAAAGAATAGTTATATAAAATTAAGTATTGTTTCTTTTCTTATTTATTATTAAAAAATTTAAAATAATATAAATAATATTATAATAAAGATATTTTAATATTTTTTTATATTTAAAAAAAATTTTTTATATAATGTTATTAAATAGATTTAAAATATAAAAATAAATAAAAATATAATTTTTAAAAAAATTATGATAATAAATATTTTATAAAAAAATTAACATTCTTTAATAATGTAAATAATAAAAGTAATATTTATCTTAATATATATCATATGGTAATAACCATATAGATAATTTACCATCAATTTATGATCATAATCCACCTCTAGAGCAGTTTAGATGTGCACTTGTAATTCAACATTTTCAACAAAATTATTTTTACAAATTCATATAAATATTATATTTAATAAAGCCTTATATTAAGCTAAAAAATTTTGATAATATTTTTTATTTTTATTAAATATTCACTGAGTATTTATGGATGGTAAAAAGTCTATTTCAAATTTATTTTCATATGCCAGTGGTAATTCAAAAAATTTACTTACCGAAAGTGAATCTAGGAAACATTCAATTTGTACAATTTATAATGGAAAAAATTGTTTGACCCCGTGTTATGAGTATCCCTATTATACATCTAATATTCAATCTTATGGCGTTATTGAAGAACATCTTAAAGGTGCTAGTAATGGGTTAAATAAATATCCTTCTCAGTCATCTATCGATACCAAGAAACCGAAAAAGAGGTATTTAAGAAATTGTGGATTTTATACATTTATTTTAATAACGTTTATGATAATATCTAGTTTATTGTACATTAATTCATCAAGTATTGGAAAATTTTTTGAAAATCAATTTAATACAAAATTATTTTTTATGGATTGACAAGAAAATAGCTTATAATCATTTTTTTTAATATCAATATTAGGATGTTATTTGAGTAAGGAAAAAAAAATGTTTAAAATATTATTTATAAAATATTATCAGCATACACCAGATGAAAATAATTTTTGTCAATTATTTTTTGATGCCGTCATTAGAAGATGTTTTTTAGAATTTTAATAAAAATAGAAAATATTCATTTTATTGACTTAACGGTAAATTTTAAGATAATGTTTGCATTTATTTTTACATTATTGGTTAATCTATTAATGAAATAATTTTTTTTCTTATAATTTTTAAAGATATATGTGAACGTCAATGAAATAAATTATTACCAAACAGTATTTTCTTTTTTATTTTAGAAAAAGTTTTGATTATATTAGAACACATATATTTAGAATATTAATTTAATTCATTTTTTTAATATTTACATAAAATGTTTACTAATGTTTTAAAGTATTATTTACATTTATGTAATAAAAAAATTTATAGAAATCTTTATTTAAAACAATAAAACTTTTTACATTATATAGTTATATATAAAATTAATTTCATTTTGAGTTTACTTTTTCATTTAATAAAATTGTTTAACTTTTAGTAAACATTTTTTTTACTGATAACAAATAATACTATATTAATGTTATATTTATACCAAATCAATGAAATATATTTTTCTGTACTTTATTTTCAATATTAACTTATTTAACTTTTATTGTCCTAACAAACTTACGTGTAGTATAAAAAATAGTTTTTTAATAAAAAATTACTTTAAAAAAATTAATACAATATAAAATAAAAATAAAAATTTAATGTATTTTTTTAATATTTTAAGCACTTAGTTTTTTAAAAAATTATAGATGATGTTATGTTATTATATTACTTATATAATAAATATTAACAAGTATGTTAATAAATTTTATCTCTAGATAATTATTTTCGTTTTTTTTATTATAAAATTATTTAATATTATATATTTTAATAAAAATAACGTCATATATTTTATAAAAAATATTCATCTATTTAATTGTTAAAAAAAATTATAATAGATAAATAAAATATAGTTTACAATAAAGTGTATACTCTATCTTTGATTTATAATATAAAAAAAAATGTTCATGGAAACAATATATTTATTTAAAATAAAGACTAATTTCTATTATCTTTTGCTAATAAAAAATATATTAAAATTTGTATAATAATATATTATTTGAATATTCAATTATACTTGTAATAAAAAAGAAATTAAACATGCATAAAATTTGAATTTTTTAAATTTAATTAATCTAATTTTGTGATTATTTAAGTAGTCATGTATTTTAAAAAAAAAATTTCTTTAAATTTAATATGAGTCTTCCTGTATTAGTTCAAGATGATTTAGAGAACAAAGTTGGTGATAATATGAATAATCATAAAATTGTTAAAACTGACTATCCAGGTTTTAATGAATTACTTGGAAGGAGAATAATGGGATGGACTTGTGAAGAAATTATAGGAAAAGGAACATTTGGTGTAATTTATAAATGTAGCAAAAAAGCTACAGAAGAAAACAGCAAAGTAACTGAAAAAACAGAAAAAAATGAAAAAACAGAAAAAAGTGATAAAAATGAAAAAAAAGATAAATATAATAAAATTTATGCTGCTTTGAAAGCTGAAGATCAAACAAAACAAGATACTCATATAATAAAAGAAGTTCGTATATTAGAAGCTTTAAACAAAAAACAAAGTAAAAGAAATTTTTTTGCTGATCCTTTAGGATATGGTGAAAAACGAAAATTCAAATTTGTTATAACAACTCTTTTTGGTACCAATCTTTTTGACATATTAACAAAAATGCCAAATCAAAGAATTGAATTAAGAACATGGATTCGTGTTGTTATTAATATTCTTGAAGGATTGAAAATTCTTCATAAAATAAAAATTGTTCATCTGGATTTGAAGCCAGCAAATATTATAGTTGATTATCAAAATAAAAGAAAACAAAATGACATTGTTGTAAGAATAATTGATTTTGGATTATCTAGACATCTTAAATATAAATGTAATGTTGATGAGATACCTATCAATTTGGAACCTAGTAGTCCAGTTACTGAGAAAGATGGTCCAATATGGTTTGGTTCTATTTTTCATTGCTCTCCACATCTTCACAGAGGATGTGATCCATCATATAGAGATGATGTATATTCATGGTTATTTGTTTCAATGGATTTATATATAAAACTTCCTTGGACTCCAGCTGATACTGAAATAAATATTGCTAAAAAAAAGATTAATGCAACTTGCGATTTTTATAAAACTTACTTTCCAGTAGAACTTGAACCAATTGTTAAAAATATTGTAGAAGCTCCTTCAAATAAACCTCCAGAATATAATAAAATTCTTGAACAATTAAAAGCTTTTATGCAAAAGCATTCAGTTCTTTGGAGTGAACCATGTCAATGGGAAATTAATCATGCTAAAAAAGAATCTCAAATTCCAAATAATAATACTTTAAAAAAAAATGAACTACATGTTTCTAATAAAAAAAAAATTGTTGATGATAACAATATAGAAATAAACATATCTGAAAAAGGAAAAAATAACAAAAGCAATTTAAAAACTGATGGATGTATAAAGTAATATTAATAAATTTAATTATATAAATAACGTTTTTACTTCAAAAATAACAGCAAACTTTTACAATAATTATTAACGATAAAATACTACGATGTTTTTTGTATTTAACACTATATAGATATAATTTTAATTAAATTCATATAATCAAATATACTAAAAAAATTTTAACACTTTGTCTTTTATTCTAATAGTATTATATTTAATTATCTTTTATTCAATAAATGTTTCAATTTACTACTATGTTTTCAATTAATTATTCTAAAAAAAAATTTAAAATATATTATATTAAAATAATTTATCTATATTATCACTAATAACTTTTTAATATGTTTATTATTCTAAAACAAAAAATATAATTTTTTTATTAATAACAAATAAAATAATTAATGCTTTTTTAAATTATAATTTTTGATCGTTTTATTGTTGATATAGTATAGTTAAAATTAATGTTAAAGAAAAAATTGTCATTTATTTTCAAAAACGTATATAATTTTTCAATGTATTGAAATCTATATTTATACTATAAGAAGAAACAATTTTTAAAAAATTGTTTTTAATTTAGATAACATTTAATAATTTTTTGATATACTATATGATTTTAATGAATACAAAAATAATAGATGACTGACATTTTTTAGCAAAGTATAATTTATTTCTAGTAATGTCAATTGAAGCGTATAAATTACTTTTTAAAAAATTGTATTAAAATACAAAATAATAATAATTTAAGTTATTAAAATAATATTTTGCTTCTTTTCAAGATCTTTCTTATAAATATATATTAAAAATTTTTCATTTTCTTTTCAATTGTTAAAAAAGATAACTAAAAAGTTCCAAACATTATTCTTTCATTAAATGCAAATCTTGAATTGCTGCTAATGATTCATATTTTTCTTCATTACTTTGATCTTCATTTAAATTTTCTTGTTCAACTTTTTCTTCATCCACTGTTAATGAAGTAGATCGTTGAGTAGGTTGTAATGATACTTCAACAAAATCTGGATTCACTATTCCATCACCAATAGACAATTCAACTAAATTTATATATCGATCATCTTCTTGTAACGCAGCAGAATCTTTCTTTCCTGTTGGTGCATTAATATTTAAATCATTTTTTTTTATTTTCATAGCATATGATGATTTCAAATTAATTTTCTTTTCATCAATTGGAACATATTTCTTTGGAGAATTTTCTATAATTTTTGACTTTATTACTATATCTGAAGCAACATTCACTTTTTTCTTTTTTGTCTTTTCTAATGCTTTTGTATCTTTAACAATTTTCTTTTTATTACTATTTAAAACGTTATCTTTAATTACTTTTTTGTCAACATTATTTTTATTACCTTGTAAATATTTTTTAATAGACTTAAACTTTTTATCGACCTCTTTTCCACAGTCTTTGTGATTATCAGTATTTTTTATAATATTTTCAGGAATACCATAAAAACTTCTTAATTTTCTTTCAATCTCCTCATTATACGCTGTCATTGATACAATAACTTTATGACCTTTTTTATTTTTTTTATTTTCAATAGTATGTGATTTATCTTTATCAGTAGTTTTTGTTTTTTCAGTGTGACTTTTTTGTGTATCAACAGAATTTTTTACTTCTGAAACTTTACCAATAAATGAAACATTTCTATTTTTATTAATATTATAGATAAGCTTATTTTTTTCTTGTACACAATTTTTATTAGAAATACTATTTTCCATACTTTTTTTTGATTTATTTTCAGGTGACTTAAAAGTTCTACCTTTTGTATTTCCACAATTTGGTATTATAATAAAAGAAATAACTAAATTTGTTAAAATATATGTAACTTGAAGAAGCAGTAATATACCCATTTGTAATATATGGTTATGATGATACAATTAAAGTAATATATGTTTTTAATATTATTATTTTGAATATTATCAAAATTATTACTGTCTAAATCAAATTCAAATTTAAAAAAAGATTGTTAAATAAAAGTTTTTTAGTTAAAAAAAATTATCATATCAATAAAAGTAGAATAAAATAGTCAACAATTATAATAACTATAATCATCTCTTGAATAAGATTTTTTTTATAAACTTTAATATTGTTAATTATTCAAAAACTCATTAACAATTTTATATTTATCATTAATTTTTATGTGAAAAATATTATCAAAAGTATAATCTTACCTTGGATGTTTCTTAGTTTAAATTACCAATATTTTCGTTTTTCTATAAATTTACTTTTTTGTAAACACTTTTTTAATTCTTCTAAATGATAAAATTACATATAATTTTATAAAAATTAAAAATATTTTTGTTAATAAAAATAACCTATTTAATGAATTAAATGAAAAAAAAATTATCAAATATACTTTTAATATTAATTGAAAAAATTTGTGTTCACTTATATTAAATTATTACCATGGATCATATTTTTTTTAAATGTCTGTTTATAGTGTTTTTTTTTAGTATAAATTAATAAAATTTAAATTTTATTTGATATAAGATAATTACTATCTAACTCTCATGTTAAAATAATATTTTATTACGTTAATTATATCATCTTAAACAAGACTAAAATTAGCAGTTTGCTAATGAAATGCAAGGTATATTTTATTATCTAATTCTTATTAATATTATTAGCATAGATTTTTTTTCATGTAATACGGTAATAATTTAAAATTATTTTAAAATCACACAAATTTTAGCATAATAAATATAATAGGAAAAGAATTATATTAAAAAGAAATACTGATATACTGGATACTACTCCAGAAATATCAAATCCAAATAATGTAAAAAATAACACTGAATATGATTTTAAATCAAATAATCAAATACCAGATATTACAATATCAGGTCTTCGTTTACAACCAAAAGACAATTTAACAAAAAGTATTGACGGATATACAAATGATGGGATTCCAATTGTTGAATCAAAAACTGAAATTAAAATTGTTGTTTTTGGTTCCAATCTTCAATACGTTAATTACATTGGTTTTACAATAACTGATAACTGCAATGATATGACAGTAACTGTATCTAAAAAAAAATTTATAAATGTAACAAGTAAAAGTATAATATTTGTAGCTGCACTTCCAGATAAAGAATCAATCTACAGATTATGTTACCATTTATCAACAAGTAATAATAAATATATATTTATTAAAGAAGAAAACATAAATATATCCACAAAACTTGTACCAAAAAAATATATAATGCCATTATGGATTCAAATACTTGTTATTATTTTTTTTGCTGTATTATCAGGATTATTTTCTGGTTTAAATCTTGGACTTATGACATTATCACCTCAGGAATTGGAATTAATTACTAAATCAGGAAGTGAACAAGATAAAAAATATGCTGAAGCAGTGATGCCTATAAGAAAAAGTGGAAATTTTCTTTTATGTTCACTTCTTATTGGTAATGTTTTAGTGAATTCAGCAATTTCAATATTAATGGACGATTTAACTAGTGGAATAGTAGCATTAATTGCATCATCTGCTGGTATAGTAATATTTGGTGAAATTATTCCTCAATCTCTTTGTGTTAAAAAAGGTCTTGCTGTTGGTGCAAATACTATTTGGATAACAAAATTTTTTATGTGTATTACATTTCCAGTATCTTATCCATTATCAAAAATTCTTGATATCTTTATTGGTGTAGAAGTTTCATCATATGATAGAAAAAAATTAATGGAATTAATAAAAATGACAACTAAAGGTGAATCAGCTATGGAATTTAAAATTGCTTTTGGTGCTATGGAAATAACTGATAAAACTGTTAAAGATGTCATGACAAAAATAGAAGATGTATTTATGTTATCAGAGACAACTGTTCTTAATGAACATAAGGTAACAGAAATTGTTAATATGGGATATACTAGGATACCAGTATATGCAAACAATGATAGAAATAATGTTGTTAATCTTTTATTTATTAAAGATCTTGCATTAATGGATCCTGATCAAAATTTTACTGTTAAAACAGTTTGTAGTTATAATCAACATCTTCTAAGATTTGTAATTGAGGATACACCATTAAAAACAATGTTAGAAGAATTTAAAAAAGGAGAATACCATTTAGCTATTGTTAGAAAAAAAACAAAAAATAATAATGTTGGTGAACTTTGTGGTTTGGTAACTCTTGAAGATATTCTCGAAGAAATATTAAAGGCAGAAATTATTGATGAAACTGATGTAGTCATAGATAATGTAAATAAAGTTAAAAGAAAAACTAAAAAAAATAAATATTTATCAAATCAAAATAAGTTATTAACAAAGAAAAAAAGTTCACTAAAAAATATGAATGTTCCAATAAAAATGTAAAGATTATAAATGATCGGAAATTTTAAGTTACATAAAAATTAAAAAATTGTAACAAATAATTATTTATAAACTAATGATACAATAAAATAATTCTATTTAATTTTTGAAATAATTTTAATAATAAAACATTATTATAATTTATAAAAATTTACATAATTTTCTGAAAATTTGTATATTTGTATAATATAAAAATTATAAATTTTCTATCATATCACTATTTAAAAATACTAACTACACTTTTTATATCTAGTAGTTTGTTACAAAAAAATGAATTCAAGATCTCTTAAAATATTAAATAAAAACAATTTGGTTAAGAGAGACTCCTTAAAAAGAATTTCTTTTGTTGTAGAACAAGAAACAACAAAAGAAGAAATTACGAATGATAATAATGAAGATAATAAAAATAACAATATCATATTTAATATTTCAAGCGAAGAAGACAAATCAAATACTATATCATATTTTGATGTATCTAGTATGGAAGAGAAAAAAGATTTATACAAATTACGTAATGAAAATTTAAAACCAAGAATATTAACTTCAACACCAATTACAAAACGTGTTAAAGAAAGTTCTTCAACATCTTTTCCAGAATCACAAAAGTCAGAAGATTTTATTAGTGATAGAAATGAGAAAAATAAAAAAAAGACGGAAAAAAAATTAATCAATGTTAAAAAAGGAAGAGTTTCAAAAATAAATATAGAGGAAAAAAAAGAAGTATTAAAAAGAAGGTATCCGCTAAGGGATCGAAAGCCTGTGTGCAGATATGGTTTTAAAGATTATTAAATTCTTATCAATAAATATATATATATATAATTTTTTATACTAACTTAAGCTAATTAACACACTTTAATTAAACAATAAACTAATTACTAATATCTATCATTATTTTTTTTTCGAAAAACAGCATATAAAATTTAAAATATCTTAAAATAAATCAAAATTTTGTAATAAATATCATATATGGATATATAATACAAACATTCGAAGCATTTATTTAATAATTCTTAAAAAATTATGCTATTATTAATGATAATGGCATATATTGTAACTATAAAAACAACAACAATAGTATTTCCCTTAATTTAATAATGGTCAATGACTTAAAAATTTATTTATAATAATTCTTCTTAAATAATAAATTTAAAATTTATATTGTCTTTAAATAGCAATTATGCCACATAATCAACATTTAAACAATTAAGGAGAAACAGATTATACAGAGTTTTATAAATTTATCAATATAATTAAAAGATGATGGCCAATTATATTAAGATTAAAAATTACTACTAATTTTTTTTATCTATTATTGTATTGTTAAGCAAAATTATAATATTTAATAATTAGCTTATAATTAAAATAGCTAAAAAAAATAAAAAGAGTTTCAAAAAAATTAAAAATTGTTTGCCAATTTCTAAATCTCTGCAAAACTAAAAATATATTATTTGAAATATTTATTAAAAACGACCATTTTATATGAAAAAAATTATTACTAATCTTATTTTCATACGACAATTTTCAGTCAAAATATTAAAACGAAACAAATAATATATATTTAGAAAATATTTCCGATTATTTTCATAATTCGTTTAAACATGAAAATAAAAAATAGAAATTTTTTTCAATTAATTTATAATCGTTTTTTACTTGGGTCCACTTTCGAAATCATTTTTATATTTATAACCATTTTTGAGATATAAAAAATGATGACAAAAGATTAAGCGCGAAAAAATACAAAGCACTATATCTTGAAAACTTTTGAAAATCAAGAAATTTTTTCAACGTAGACTACATCTAAAAAGTTAAAAGAAGCCCAGCGCAACAAATTTCAGACTTCTACGAGCTTTTTGTCTTGAGTTATGAGTACGTTCTTGAAAACGTTTTTGAAACAACATTTCTCATCATATCTCAAGTTTGAGACGTCCTATGAAGATGAGACCAACTTCAATGAATTTCCCGTAAAAATTTGATCTAGAATATATACTTTAATTTAAAAATGCTCAACTGGATCTAGAAAGGCGATTTTTTGCAAAAAATATTCCCCACTTTCGCCTCCAACTTTGAAGACTCATAACTTCTGAAGTTTTAATTTTTACATATCCTTGATTATATTCAAAATTCATCTCTTCTCAAGGGCTATCGAATGAATATAATATTATGCCAAAATTCTAAAAAAAGTTGTTTATTTAAGTTCTGATGACAAGTCAAGCTGGAGCTTCTTGAACAATTTTTAAAAATCATGAAATATTGAAGTTATTTTTACAGAAATTATTCATTTTAGAATAACTTTTTAAGAGAAATCGTTTGCCACTAAGCTTATCTTCATATGACAATTTTTAGCCTAGATACTGAAAAGTCATGAACAATGAATATTTAGAAAAAATTTCCGCCTTTGGTTATAACTCTTCTAAAAATGAAGCTAGAAACAAGCGGATTTCTGGAAACGTCTACGTTTTAGTTTTCATATGGGGTCTACCTTCAAAATTTTTTTATACCATCAACCATTTTTGAGATATAAAAAATGATGACAAAAGATTAAGCGCGAAAAAATACCAAATACTATATCTTGAAAACTTTTGAAAATCAAAAAAACTTTTCAACGTAGACTACATCTAAAAAGTTGAAAGAAGTCCAGCGCAACAAGTTTCATACTTCTACGAGCTGTGTAACGTTAGTTATGAGTACGTTCTTGAAAACGTTTTTGAAACAACATTTCTCATCATATCTCAAGTTTGAGAAGTCCTATAAATATGAAACCAACTTCAATGAATTTCCCGTAAAAATTTGATCTAGAATATATACTTTAATTTAAAATTTGTCAACTGGATCACGAAAGGCGATTTTATTCAAAAAATATTCCCCACTTTCGCCTCCAACTTTGAAGACTCATAACTTCTGAAGTTTTAATTTTTACATAGCCTTGATTATATTCAAAATTCATCTCTTCTCAAGGGCTATCGAATGAATATAATATTATGCCAAAATTCTAAAAAAAGTTGTTTTTTTAAGTTCTGATGACAAGTCAAGCTGGAACTTCTTGGACAATTTTTGAAACTCGCGAAATATTGAAGTTATTTTTACATAAATTATTCATTTTAGAATAACTTTTTAAGAGAAATCGTTTGCCACTAATCTTATCTTCATATGACAATTTTTACTCAAGATACTGAAAAGTCATGAACAATGAATATTTAGAAAAAATTTCCGCCTTTGGTTATATCTCCTTTCAAAATGAAGCTAGAAACAAGCGGACTTCTGGAATCATCTTCATTTTAGTTTTCATGTAGGGTCCACCTTCAAAAATTTTTTATACCATCAACCATTTTTGAGATATAAAAAATGATGACAAAAGATTAAGCGCGAAAAAATACCAAATACTATATCTTGAAAACTTTTGAAAATCAAAAAAACTTTTCAACGTGGACTACATCTAAAAAGTTGAAAGAAGCCTAGCGCAACAAGTTTCATACTTCTATGAGCTGTGTAACTCTAGTTATGAGTACGTTCTTGAAAACGTTTTTGAAGCAATGTTTTTCATCATATCTCAAGTTTGAGACGTCCTATGAAGATGAGGCTAGATTTAATGATTTTCTCGTAAAAATCTGATCTAGAATATGTATTTTAATTTAAAAATACTTAACTGGGTCATGAAAGGCGATTTTTTGCAAAAAATATTCCTCACATTCGCCTCCAACTTTGAAGGCTCATAACTTCTGAAGTTTTAATTTTTACATATCCTTGATTATATTCAAAATTCATCCCTTTTCAAGGGCTATCGAATGAATATAATATTATGCCAAAATTCTAAAAAAAGTTGTTTTTTTAAGTACTGATGACATGTCAAGTTGGAGCTTCTTGGACAATTTTTAAAATTCAGGAAATATTGAAGTTATTTTTACAGAAATTATTTATTTTAAAATAATTTTTGAAGAGAAATTGTTTGCCACTAATCTTATCTTCATATGACAATTTTTAACCAAGATACAGAAAAGTCATGAACAATGAATATTTAGAAAAAATTTCCGCCTTTGGTTGTAACTCCACTGAAAATGAAGCTAGAAACAAGCGGACTTCTGGAATCATCTTCATTTTAGATTTCATGTAGGGTCCACATTCAAAATTTTTTTATATCACCAACCATTTTTGAGATATAAAAAATGATGACAATAGATTAAGCGCGAAAAAATACCAAGTACTATATCTTGAAAACTGTTAAGAATGATAAATAATTTTCAACGTAGACTACATCTAAAAAGTTGAAAGAAGTCCAGCGCAACAAGTTTCATACTTCTACGAGCTGTGTAACTTGAGTTATGAGTACGTTCTTGAAAACGTTTTTGAAGCAACATTTATCATCATATCTTAAGTTTGAGACGTCCTATGAAGATGAGACTAGATTTAATGATTTTCTCGTAAAAATCTGATCTAGAATATGTATTTTAATTTAAAAATACTTAACTGGGTCATGAAAGGCGATTTTTTGCAAAAAATATTCCTCACATTCGCCTCCAACTTTGAAGGCTCATAACTTCTGAAGTTTTAATTTTTACATATCCTTGATTATATTCAAAATTCATCCCTTTTCAAGGGCTATCGAATGAATATAAAATTATGCCAAAATTCTAAAAAAAGTTGTTTTTTTAAGTTCTGATGACATGTCAAGCTGGAGCTTCTTGAACAATTTTTGAAAATCAGGAAATATGGAAGTTATTTTTACAGAAATTATTCATTATAAAATAACTTTTTAAGAGAAATCGTTTGCCACTAAGCTTATCTTCATATGACAATTTTTAACCAAGATACTGAAAAGTCATGAACAATGAATTTTTAGAAAAAATTTCCGCCTTTGGTTATATCTCCTTTCAAAATGAAGCTAGGAACAAGCGGTTTTCTGAAATCGTCTTCACATTAGTTTTCATATGGGGTCTACCTTCAACACTTTTTTATATCACCAACCACTTTTGAGATATAAAAAATGATGACAAAATATTAAGCGCGAAAAAATGCCAAATTCTATATCTTGAAAACTTTTGAATATCAAGAAAACTTTTCAACGTGGACTACATCTAAAAAGTTGAAAGAAACCCAGCGCAACAAATTTGACACTTCTACGAGCTGTATAACTTGAGTTATGGTTACATTCTCGAAAACCTTTTTTCATCAAATTTTTTATCTTATCTCAAGTTTGAGACGTCCTATGAAGATGAGACTAGGTTTAATGTTTTTCTCGTAAAAATCTGATCTAGAATATATCTTTTAATTTAAAAATGCTTAATTGGATCATGAAAAGCGATTTTTTTCAAAAAATATTCCCCATTTTCGTCTCCAACTTTGAAGGCTCATAACTTCTGAAGTTTAAATTTTTACATATCCTTGATTATATTCAAAATTCATCCCTTTTCAAGGGCTATCGAATAGAGTATATTCATATATCTAATTTTTAAAAAAATTTAATTTTGTTGTTATTTGATGAAGCCACATATAAATTATTATAATATAGATTTTTTTTAAGATAAAAATTTTCTTAAAAGTTTTATATGTAAAAAAAATTAACAGATGAAGTTAAAAAAATAAACTTTAGTGTACAAATATTTTAACTTTCAGTCGTGACAAAATTTTAATTTTTATTCTCTATTAATAATATTAAAATTGAATAAGTTAATTTTTATAATGAAAAAAGAACATAGTTTTTTTATATGTGCAGTTGAATCATAAATATAATATTAACAATTGTATTGAAAATTTTATAATTTTTAACATTGATACTAGATAGAGGATAGTTTAAATTGAAAAAAGTTTTTAGTGAATTAGACGACAAAAAAAGAACTTTCATAAGATTTATCTTTCTGTAAGTGTGCACAAACGATAACTCGTTCTTGAAATAAAAAATATTTTAATTTATGATTTTCTTTAAATTTGTATTGTTTAAAATCATATATTTACCTAATTTTTATGACATTTTCCGTAGATTTATAGTTCCAAGTAAACAATGGTACAATGAATTTCCTTAACTTAAAAATAAATATTTGTCTTAAAGGTAATTTCTACTATTATTTCTTTTTTTTTATAAAAATATTAAGTGATAAGATTTATATGAATAAATAATAATTTAGTATATAAACTGGTAAAATTTTTAATAAGACAGAAAATTTTAACTGATTTTATACTAACTCAAGAAATTATGAACTCAAAAATTATTATTGCTTTAATTGCTATTATTATTGCTTCAGTATCTGGACAATATTACTATCCATCAGCTTATAGTGGATATTATCCAGGATATGCAGGATATGCAGGTTATGCTTCAGGTTACCCATCATATTTAGGATATACAGGTTATGCTGGTTATTACCCATCTGCTTTTTCATCTTTATACTACGGATATGGAAGTAACAAAGGAGCCAAAGATGATAACACAAATAATCAAGCTCCACAAATTAAACTTACAAATAACCAATAAATTTTTTTGCACAATTTGTCTATAATTTTCTTCAAAAAATAAATTTTTTCTTAAATTTTACATTTTTTTTACTTTAAATTACATTTTCGATAGTATCTTATGAAGTTACTCAGATATTTACTATAGTTAATTTCCTACTATAAAAAGTGACAAACAAAAGTTTATTGTCAAAAATTAACAGGTTAAAAAAAACAGAACTTTATTTACATTTTCTTTTTTTAAAAATAACCACACCAATAATTCATAAGTTCTATTAGTAATGAAAAGACACTTAAATTTTTCTGGCTAACCGTGTTACAATTGGTCGAGGTCTAGAAGTAAAAACAATTTTTCTTTTTATTACACCAACCACTTTTACTTGGTTATCTGGTGAATCATTATTTGGTATGTAACGGCATTTATCCAAAACTAATAATGGTTTTTCTAACTTTTTTACACCACCTTCAAGTATTGTATGCCCAGTTACCATTACAATAGATTCTTCTTTTTTTCTCCATACAACTGATCCAGGTGAAAGTCCATTAAGCATAAATTCATCAGATTTAAATGTACCTGTAAATTCCATTATTATCCATTCTTGAATACCAGCTCTAAAATATTAAAAAGAATCAACATAAATTATTTTATAAAAAAAAAAAATAAAAACGTACTCGTTACGGATTAGTTTTATTTGCATTCTATATTTGATTTTTTATTTGTAATTTATTTGTTATTTTTTTCGGGAAACTAAAGGTTAGTAAACTTTTTTCCAAAGACATAATTTCCTTCTTTGAGATGAAATCTTAATTTGCAGTGCCTAACTATAAGGAATTAAAATCTGTTAGATAAGAAGTCCACACAAGTACATAGTTACTTGTATGAAAGTAATTTGTGGTCAACAAAGATTCAATAAATGTTGGCTACATACATATTACTCTTGAAAATATATAGTTTAGATAAGTTTTAACAGATCTTTTATAAATTTATAAACGTTTTTTTTCATAGAAACTATTATAGGCAATTTTATGATCAACTTAATTTACTGTTAACGCTAAGATTTTATTATTTTGTAATATTTTTTTTTAACGTTAATGGATAATTTTGAAAAGATTGATCAGATTCATATCGTCAAAAATATTAAGTACTTTATGTGTATATTTTTTGTTTAAAATAATTTTCGTTATGGGGCAATAACAACAAACAGTAAATAACAAGACACAAAAAATTTAATGTTAATGTTAAAAAAATTGACATAAAATAATGAATTAGAAGCGAAATAGTATTTGGAATATAAAAGAAAATGTTAAGTTTTTTTTTTAGAAATTATTAAGGTGTCTTCATACAAATTTTTAACGTTTTATTGTATAATTATATATATATATGTTTTTCATCACAAATAATAACATTAAAATAATACGTATACATACGGTCTCTACCCTATTTTATCTTAATTATAGATTACTCTTATTACATACTTGCTGATAACCTTTGTAATATGTTTTTTCAATAAGAGCACTTCTTCATTAAAGTTGCGAATTACCTTTTTTACTTATTATAATGTGTTTATATTTTATATATTATGGTGATATATTTTATTTATTTATTAATTTGTCATTTTTTTTAAATTTTTAAAATTATATTATAGATGGAACAGATTCAAGTATATTTACAAAATATTCAAAATAATCCACTTTGTACTTGGTTAGTCATTTCAGCTGGATTATTTGGAATTACTAAAGCTTTATTTTATGCTATCCCTGGACCACATCATCAACCTAAATTAAATGTACGTGAAAAAACTGTTCTTATCACTGGTGCAAGTACAGGATTGGGAAGAGCTTTAGCTTTTAAATTTTATAAAGAAGGTGCTAAAGTTATTGTCACAGCAAGATCTATTGATAAATTAAAATCACTATGTGATGAATTGATAGAATGTAACAAAAAATTTAAATGGGGAAATAAGTATACTCCTGATTATGCTTATTTAGATTTAACAGATACTAAAGATGATTCTATAAAAGATTTGGTAAAAAAAAGTATTACTGGAGATAAAATTGATGTTTTGGTAAATAATGCAGGTTTATCTAATCGTGGTTCATGTCGTGATACATCTTTAAAAGTTCAAAGAGATGTCATGGAAATTAACTATTTTGGACATGTGGCTGTAACAAAAAATTTAATTGATTTTATTCCAGATGATGGAGCTATTGTTGTTATTAGTAGTCTTCAAGGAAGAATTGCTATTCCATATAGATCAGCTTACTCTGCCAGTAAACATGCAATTCAAGCATTTTTTGACTCCATGAGAGGAGAAGAAAGACCTAATTTACAGATATTAGTTGTTTCAGCTGGTTATATGAATACAGGTTTTGGTAGTCGCGCTGTTGATACGGAAGGAGTTCCAGTCAATATTGAAGATGAGAACCAAAAAAAAGGATACTCACCAGAATTATGTGCTAATTACATTTATCGTGCTTTAGTTGACAGAAAAAATGAACTTATTTTGGCTCCTCTTATTCATAGAATAGCTATCTTTATTAGATGGTTTTCTCCAAATCTTTATTTTTGGATCACTTACATAAGATCAAAGAAAGAACGGGGTATTGGAAGAAAAATAAAAAAAGATGAATAAAGCATTTATAATTTAAATAGCTATTTTATATTACTGTATATTTCTTAATATTTTATTTAGTAAAGATTAATACACTTGATAGATATAATATGAATTCAAGTTATTAAAATGTATATAAATACTTTTTTTTTTTTTGTAAATGATAAAATGAATATATTATTATGTAGGAAAAATTTGATTCACATTATATCATTAAATATTTTGTTATCATACAAAACACTTAAAGAACGTCTTTAGTCATTTAAAAATATATAATTGCTAAATATAAAAATTGATATTTTGTACAAAGACAATTTGATATAGTAAATAAAATAAGTTAAAAATTTTTTTAAAAAAAATATTAACTTATACAAAATATACAACATAATTATTTTGAAATTTATTACTTTAAAAAATGCCGTTTAAATTTTATCACATATAATTTTGGTATTTAAAATAATACTATTAATTAAATAAAATATAATATACATGTAATTATATTTTTTTTAAAAATTAATTTATATTAAAAATACATAAATTTATAATAAATGATAATGCTATTTTTATTCATTTCTATATTGAAAATAATGAAAAAATGTAAAATAATATATTTCATAAGCTAATTATATTATAAAATTCAATATTTTATTAGCCTATGGAACAAAAAAAATTATATTAATAACTTTAAAAAAATTAATTTTTATATATAAAATTTTATTTCATTTATAAATTTTTTTATACATATTTATTATTAGTGTCCTTTATTTATTAAACGTTTAAAATTAGATTGTACATTATATAATAAACAAAAACTAGTATAATAAAAACATTTTAAAAATAATATTATTATATATTAGTACTTATAATAAATACTTTTTTATATGACACTTTATAATTTCAAATTTAGGTAGTATTTTTTTTATGAAGCTTTACTTAATTGTTTAGATGGTATTTTGGAAATATTTGATGGTTTGGTAGCTAATTTTGTTTGAGAATTTAATTTGGATTTAGAACCAATTTTAGATTTAGAACTAATTTTAGAATTAGAACCAATTTTAGATTTAGAACCAATTTTAGATTTAGAACCAATTTTAGACTTAAAAGTAAATTTGGATTTACTTCCAGATCTTGATTTACTTTGAGATTTTGATTTTCTAAGACTACTAGATGTTCTACTATATGAACTTGAAAATTTACTTCCAGACATTGATGAAGCAGAGGTAGCACTGGATGCTCTAGATAACAAACCACTTCTTTTTTTCTTTTTAACTCTAGTTATAATTATAAATGCAACTAATATTAGAACAAGCATAATAAATCCAACTACACCACATAAAATTGGTACAAAAAGACTAACAGTTTTTTTATCTACTGTAATTTTATTTTTCTGAACGTAAATAGCTCCAACTCTTGTAGAACTAATTTCTCCATCTTTCATGTAAATACATCTAAATCTAGTATTGTTAACAATTTCGTCTTTGCCTTCATTTTTAAAAGTTATATAATTATCTGTAGTTTTAAAATTTTTATTAGTACGATTTTTATAATTGTATTTGTAAATTTCATCCGCAGAAATGGTTACAATCATTTCAACAATAGTTCCATTTCTTTCATTTTTATTAGAACATTTTGCTACATTTTTATCTGTTTTTAAAGCAACTATTACTTCTTGAACATTTTTTCCATATTTTGATGTAATAAAAAATTCAGAAGGTTTAATTTTACCAGAAGTAGAAGATTTCTCAACAGTACATCTGTATTTTCCATAAAAATATGCATATCCTGCAGGAATTGTAATTGTTTCAAATTCTGGTTCTTTTAAAGCTATACCATTTTCATCCTCAATTCTTTGAATAAATGTTTTATATCTTTTACTATAAAATTCTGAATATATATCATCGGCAATATTGCTTTTAAATGCACCACAGCTAAGTTTTATGTCATTCGTAATGTCATTAATTTCATAAAATGAAGTTTTTTTATCTTTCTTTAAATGTTCGTGTTCTAAATTGTCTCCAACTTTTAGTTTTAAAACTGTATCAATATCTAATACTTTTCCAATACATTTAGGATGAAAATAGAATTCATGGCCTGAATCCCAAGCATACCAATCATATTCGCCGCCATATGGATATTTTTTACGAAATTCGTCTACTAAATACTTTCTTCTATTTGTTACATGCCATTTACTGTATACAAGTATATATTGTCCAGAATAAAGTTTGTTGTCTTTATTAAAAAAACTTACTTCTGACATTGTTTTAGAAATTGTTTTTTCTGCCGGAATTACTCCAAATACATATTCATAATCTACTTCTTTTGATTTACAATAAATTTTTGAATTTTTAACAGTAATATCACTACTAATTTGGTCACTACCATCCATAATATGAAATCCAACTTCGACATCAGGAAGTTCTCTTTGCTTAATTTTTCCACAAATGAAAGCAGTTATATCCTTTGTTCCCCAATAATAATTTCGAGGTAGTTTTCTTTTAAAGTAATGAAATGTTGGAACCATTCTATGTCTATTGAAATCATTTTGAGTAACTATTGGAAAGAAATCCTTAACGTATTCAGCAGGTTCAAACCTTGAAAGACTATTTTTATTTATCCAATTAATATATGGACAAGCAACCAATGCCATATTCATTCCACGTGATTTTGGTTGAACAAAGACCAATGGATATTCATTACCACCATTAAATCCAACGTATATACCTCCACTAACATGAGCTCCTCGTTTAAGCTGTTCTATATTTGACTTAAAAGCATAAAATATAAGTCCTATTTCACAATGTCCAAATGAGCATCTGTTTGTTCCATGAAAATCTCTAAATATTTGTCCCTGTTTGTACTGTCTAAAATAAAAATATCTGTACTTTACTAAATCAACAGGACAAAGATAAAATCTAAGGGAACGATGAATACTACGTTCTCTCTGCCAATAATCTACATAGACATTTTTTAATGGTATTGCAACAATTTCTATATTTTTAAAATACATGATATTACCATTTTCCAAACGAGTTGTATAATCAAATTTTTTGCCTCCACCATTACCAAATGGTGCGTAATGAAATTCTCTTTCTTGCGCATGCTCAAAGTCATCCTTATCTAAATTGACAACAACTCGTTCAACTCTATATCCAGGCTGTGAACAATAGTAATCACCATTCTGCTTTGGCCATTCATTATCACCACAAACGTAAATATTTTTAAATCGAGGACTAAATATATTAAAATTAGTATGTATCAGCAAATAGCAAAGTAATATTTTTAACAATGCATTCATTTTTGAGAAAAAAAAATCATATGGCTATGACTTTATAAAAAAAATCTACATTATTTATAATTAATTATTAACCATTAAAAATTTAAATTTTTTTCTTTTTAAATTTACAAAAATTAGAATATTTTTATAAAAAAATTTAAAATTTTGAATAAATATAATTTGAACATTTGTAAATATATCAATAAAAATTTTTTAAAATTATACATTAGCAACTGTTATTTTATAAAAATAACTTTAATAAAAAAATTTAAAGATATTAGAGATATTGATATACGATTTATAGTTTTTTTTTTTTTTACCAAAAAAGAATTACAGAATTTTAAAATTTTAAACTTGTATCAATTAATGACTAAGACAAATGTTTTTTAGAACCTTTTATTGACTAATCATTAAAAATTGTATTAAATAGATTATATCAATTTATAATAGAATAATAAAAACATTTTAAAGATAATCCATATTTATATTAATTTGATAGAAATATTTTATTTCGAAAAGTATCATTTTGTAATAAAATCTAATCTTTAACACGTTACATTGTCAATGTTATTTTGTTTTAGAATTATGTGTTGATTTTGAAGTAGACTTTGAAGCAGATTTTGAATTAGATTTTGAGGTTGAGTTTGAGATAGATTTTGAAGTGCTATAACTACTAGATGTTTTAGAACTTTTACTTTTACTTTTATTTTTTGAAACATTTAACTTTTTTTTAGGCATCGGCGAAGTTGAAATACCATCTGATACTTTAGCTAATAAATTAGCTTTTTGTTTTTGCTTAATTTTAACAACAATAACAATGACAATAATTACAAGAAGAAGGACAACAACTGCTCCTATACCGCATATTATTAATGTAGAAGAATTTGATCCTTTAACTTTTTCTACATCGCTTTTAACGTTGATCGTTACAACTTTTCTAGAACTTATTACACCATCTTTTTTATAAATGCATTCAAATTTAGTATTATCAATCATCACTTCATTATCTTTAAGTTTTAAAATTACATATTCATGTGTGAGTTTGAAATCTTCATTAATGTTATTTTTCTTAATGTATTTGTATGTTTTATCTGTTTTAATAACTACAATCATTTCAAAAAGAGGAGCATCTCTTTCATTTTTATTTAGACATTTTATTACATCTTTATCTGTTTTCAAAGCATTTATTGTATTTTTAGCATTTTCTCCATATTTTGAGGTAATAATAAACTCAGATGATTTAATTTTACCAAACGTAATTCCTTCTTCAATAGTACATTTGTATTTTCCAAAAATTGTTTTAGATCCATCAAAAATTTCAATGGTTTCTTTTTTTGGTTCTTCTACAGCTTTACCATTTTCATCTTCAATTCTTTGAATAAATGTTTTAAATCTTTTACTATAAAAGTCTGAAAATCTATCATCATAAACTTGATTCATAAATGGATGACATCCAAGAGTTGTTGTTCCAATAATTTCATTAATTTCATGTGAAATAATATTACTATCTTGATTTAAAACTCCATCTACAACATTATCTCCAACTTTTAATTTCAGTGTTGCAACAATATTTTCAACTTCTCCAATACATTTGGGATTAAAATAAAATTTTTCACCATAATCCCAAGAATGAGAATCGTACTCATTATTAGGCGTATTACCATTGTCCATTCTTTTCAACTCTTTCCTTCTTTCTATTATTTCATTTTTGTTATAAACAAGTAAATACTGTCCAGAATAAAATTTGTTTTCAGAAGAAAAATAAGATATTTCTTCGCTTGTGCCTAAAACAATTTTGTCAGAAGGAATATATCCAAATACATAATCATCCTTAATGTCTTTTGAATCACATAAAACATTTGTACCATCAAAAGTTATAGGAAAACTTTTTTGTTCATTAGCTTTTTCAAGATCAAAACCAACTTCAACATCAGGAAATTTCGATTGTTTAATAGTGCCACATATGAAAACCTTTACATCTCTATCATTAGCATTTTTTTTTCCGGGTAGTTTTTTGCTACTATACTTGAATGTTGGGATAAATCTGTGTCTATCAAAGTCATCTTGAGGTATTATTGGAAAAAAGTTTTTAATATATTCAGCAGGTTGATATTTTGAAATGCCATACTTAGACATCCAATTAATGTATGGGCATGCAACTAATGCCATATTTTTATCATTAGATTTTGCTTGTTTAAATAGTAATGGATATATACTACCACCTTCAAATTCAACGTATAAACCTCTATTAGCTGTTCCTCCACCTTTAAGTACATTTGCATCTCCATTACTATAATATAATAAAAGTCCCATTTCACAATGTCCAACTGAGCATCTGTTTGTTCCATCTAAATTTATAATTGGTTGATCTTTTTTGTAATTATTAAAATAAAACCAATTTTTTTTAATTGAAGAAATAGGACATAAATAATATCTAAATGAACTATGTATATCGTGTATTGTATCATCTTTATCTACATAAACATTTTTTAATGGTATTCCAATAATATCTATATTTTTTATAACAAATTTGGCACCATCAGGTAGATCAACTGAATGATCAAATTTTTGGTTTGAACCGTCATTAAATGTTTTAGACCAAAATTTAGTTTCATCATTTCCATAATTATGTTTATTTAATCCAATAACAATTCTTTCTACAAGTGATGTGGAATTTTCACATTCATAATCAAGAGTTGTAGCTATACAAAAAATATTAAAATTGATATGACCTAATAAATAGCTTAATAATATTTTCCATAAAATGTTCATTTTTATGATAAAAATTGTATAACTATAAATTTATGGAAAAAAATCCTCATTATTTATAATTTATTTTTAATTTTTAAATATTCAAATTTGCTAATTTTAATAAATTTGTAGTTTATCGTTTATAATATACGTTATGGTAATTTTTGTTAAACATTTTATCATTTTAATTATAAAGTTTTGAAGATAAAAAAAATATGTATTCTTTTTTTTCCAATTAACATACAAATATTTTTCTAAACTCATTTTAATAAAAAGTTAGAAAAATAATATCCTTATATCTAAGTCCTAAACACATTTATTTCTTACTTTAGTTAATTTTTCTTTTTTGCTTCAATATAATATAATGTAGTTTTTACATGACAATTGTTTTAACATCCAAAATTTTTAGTGTACCCATTTTAAAATAGAGACGAATTGGAATTATTAATAACAAATTTATTTTAACAAGATAACAAGAAAAAATTAAAAATCATTTACTTCTTCTTTCCTGCTCCAGTTTTGGCAGAACCTTGTTGAACAAGGGTATTGTGGCACTTTCCACAGTAATGTCTATTTCCATGATCAGCCATAAAGACACCTCCACCACAGCTAGCACTGTTACATTCAACTCTGTTACGAGTGATTTTTCCAGAGTCATCGACTTTGTAGAATTTTAAAACAGCAAGTTTAACTTTCTTATGCTTATGCTTGATTTTTTTTGGGGTTGTGTAGACCTTCTTCTTTCTTTTTTTACCTCCTCCAAGAAGCTCAAGGTTAAGATGGATGGTTGAAAGGTTTCCGATAGCGTAGTCAGCAAGTGTGCATTCATTATCAAGTGGTTTTCCTAAAATCTTGAAGTTACTAAATACCGAGTCCGTCCTCGAGATAACAAAAAATTTAAAAATATTATTTTAAATTATTCATCTTCTCTCGGGAATCGGTTAAAAAACATACCTCCATAATATAAAGATTGCTCAGATGTTGGAATAGACTCAATTTCTTGAATTCTAGCCTTAATGGCTCCGATAGTTTCGGAAGATTCAACGTTATATGTAACAGTTTTGTTGCTAAGAGCGTTAACAAATATCTGCATGATACCCTAAAAATTCCAAAATATAAATATCAAAATTATACAAAAGATAAAAATTAATCAAATAAGATGGTAATTTATATAATAAAAAAGTTAATATTTTATTTTAAAGCATTTCTCCAATTGGTATAATGTATAACTATTAATGTGTCGATGCTCAATTTAAAATTGTTTTGAGAGAAATTTTTTTTTTTACCTCTTTTTTACTTAAAGATTTTAATTAAGTAATTGTTAAAATTTCCCTACTTTCAAAAATATTTTTTTAAAAATGATTATAAATTAAAAAATTCTTTGTATAAGAAGATATAATTTTTTAATACTTGTTTTTTATACAAGGATAAAATGTTATTCATTTTATTAAAGGGTTAATAAAGGTGTTTGTATTTAATTAAATTTTACCTTTTTGTTTGTCATTAATTACAATGTTGCAATAGTTTTCGGTCAAAAAAATATGAATATATATTTGAAAAATTTTTTTTACTGTTAAAAAGTTTATTTCTATTTTCTATAAATAACTGCTCTATTTATAATTTATTTTATAAAAACAAAAAAAAATATAAAGAAACAAATATAATTAACATTCTTGAAATTTCATGGAAATAATTTATTTATTAATTTTATCTTTGATTAAGAGTAGATAGAAATTTATAACTTGATTTTTAAACAGATAATTTTTTTTGGTAAATATAAATGTTTTTATAAAAATGACATTTAAATAATAAAGAATTTGGCCATTTAACTTTTATTTTTTTGTAATAGATTATTAAAAAAATCATGTGATTTGAAAATGTATAAATTATTGCCAAACTTTTATGTTTCAAAATTTTATAAAATGTAACTTTATTTACAGAAGAAATTTAAAACTGTTTTTTTTTTCTTTAATAGTATCAGTCTTATTATCAAAATTTTTTTTTAAAACTTTTAACACATGAATAAATGTATTAATATTTACAAATTTTAAATTTTCAAGATAAATAGATGTTATTTTATTATTGTTTACATGTTAATTTAATTGTTGTTACAAATTACATTAACGTTGATGTATTAACTTTTTTATAAATTTCATATTTATAGTGCATTTCTTAATTTAAATTAAATATATCAAATCAAATAATTTGTTGAATTTTTTTAAATATAAATTTATATCATCTTTGAGGTTAATTGTTTTTTAATTTTTTTTTCTTTTGTTAATAATCCTATCACAATCCAAATTTTTATCATAATCAGAAGAATTAATCTTTAATTTTTACCAGCAATTTTTTTAATTTTTTACTTTCCAGATATTTTTTTATAAATATGAAATTTTGTAAAAAATAAAGTTTACAATTGGCTCATTGATTAATCAAACAAATCACAATAGACTACTTAAATGTATACCATTATCATATCATGTGTTTTTTTAAAAAAAGGCTATTTCTTTCAAGTGTGTTCAAACATCTCTTTATAATTTTTTCTTTATTAAAAAGTTACTTTTTATTACTATTAATTGTTTACTACTTCCTTTCATTGTTGTGTTACATTCATACAATTTAAGATTATCTTTTTATTTGATTTATTGCTTTTGGACAATTTGTATTCATTCATGTTTCTTTTTTTTTTTTTTGAATTCCAAAATGTTTTTAAAAAAAAATTTATTCTCTTTTATTTATTCATTCATTCAATTTTTAACCTGAGTTATTATATTAATTTCTTCTAATACAATTGCACTATTAAAATGTATTGTTCAAATGACAATCGAACTTTGAAATGAAAATATTTATTAAAAGTTTAATGTATGATTAAAAATATAAAATATGTTTATTATAATTTTTGATCCTTAAATAATATCTTTCCGAAGAATATAGCTTTACAATACAAACAATAAGTTTCTAAATGTATAACTCATTTTTCGATGAATTCTTCAAGTTTCCGAACCAAAAATGGTGGTTCATATAGATGAATTGAACTGTGCTTCGAATTTGGTTTTAATGTTCCAATTACACCTTTTCCTGATATTTTTCTTTTGATAATATCTGTTAAAGCTGCACCAAAGACAAAAAGTAATGGAATTATACCAATAACCCATCCTAATATAGTTAATCCTGGTGGAATTACAATTATATAATCACCACTACCATATACAAGTTCATTTGTTATTGTTGCAACAATTTCATATATACTTAATATTAGAGTTAATATTGGTACAATTATCATTAAACAAAATGCAAAATAATGTCCTGATGGTCCAAAAATTTTCATAAACCAATTAGTTGGTTTACCTAACATTTCTCTAATATCTCTTTGAAAATTTTTTATTCCATAAATGTAAGTAATAGTTATACATTCTAATCCAATTAAACCTAATAAATTAAATGAAGCAGAAAATTGATTAAAAATTTCAAATAAAAATTTTCCTGATTTAAAAGTCATTAAAAATCCTGCAATATATGTAACAATAGCTGCTAAAAATGATAATTTTTCTTTATGTTTTCTAAGAGATTCAAATTGATCATATAAACCAGTTGATAAACTGCTCATAATACAAACTTGTGTACTAACTCCAAGTAAAAATAACATTATAAAAAATAATAATGAAAAAATTGTTGAAAATGTTGTTAAAGATGCTGCTTCAGGATAAGCAATAAATGCTAATGATGTTCCTGATTTAACAACTTCATTAATTTCTTGTCCTAATTGTTTTGCCATAAAACCAAGAATAGAAAATACTGTTACACCACCAAAAACACTCATAAAACCATCAGCAAAAACAATTATTAATGCATCTTTATAAAAATTATGATGTTTATCATTATATGATGATAATGATAAAATACCACCAATACCTACAGATAAACTAAAACACAATTGTGTTGCTGCAGCTTTCCATGTTTTTGCACTTAAAAGTTTTGAAAAATCAGGTTCTAATAAATAATATCGTATACCAATTGATGAACCATCTAATGTTAAACCATAAATAAAAAATACTAAAATAATTAAATATGGTATTGTTGATGTTATAAATGACATTCTTCCTATAATTTTAATACCTTTCCATACAATTAAAACAACTATTATATAAACAGCTGTATAACATAAAAATAATTTCCAATTTGGTTTTAATATATTATTTATAAAATCACTTTCTTGTTGTAACATTGATCTATAAAAATATTCCTCAGCAGCTGATAAAATTCTTGATGGATCTAAATTATTATCTTCATATGTAATTTCTCTAAATATTGAGGGTGTCATATTTTTTGGAATTTCAAGACATGTATCATTAAAAAATATATAATTAATATCAGGAAAAGATTCATTTTTACATTTTAATTCTTCAACTATTGAAAAACAAAAAATTGTATTCCATGAATTGTCACATGTTACAATATCACTAAATCCTCCTGTAATTAATTTAACAATATAATAAAAAATCCATGATATAACAACAGCATAAAAAGTTGATAAAAATGTAGAACAACATATCATTCCCCATCCTAATCCTTTCATCATTGGAACAATTTTTCCATAAGCTGTTGCTGGACCAGAATTTAATGATTGACCTAAAGCCATTTCTAATATAAGAACAGGTAAACCTAATGTTATTGAACATATTAAATATGGTATCAAAAATGCAGCACCACCATTTTCATAAGCAACAGAAGGAAACCTCCAAATATTACCAAGACCAACAGCAAAACCAACACATGTTAAAATAAATTGTAATGTACTGTTCCACTCACCTCTATTTTCAGTGGTATTATCTTTCTTACCTTCTTCAATAATAATTTCAGGTTCAGAAACATCTTTAATTTTATTTGTTAAATTTTTCTATAAAATTATTAATTAAATAATAATAAAAAATATTTTTTAAAAACATACTTTTTTTATTTTTTCACTAGAATTTTTATTATTAACAGTACTCATTTTACCTTTCTCAAAGACAACAAAAATGAATCTACAATGAAAGAAAAAATTTTTAAAATCATTCTTATCTGTGGGTGTTTCAAATTATAAGTTTACATAAAAAAGTTTTACAAAAACATATATATAAAAAAATCAAGAAGCTTATCTTGTTACAATAAATGTAGTTCTCTTTTTTTTTTTACAAAAACTTGATCCATAAACACCTACATAACTTAACAATTTAAATGTACTAAGTTTTTACTCTCTCTATCTTATACTTCAAAAAATTTTTAAATAGAATAGACTCGAGGTAACATATTAATGTTTAATTTTACTTAATTTTAAATAACAAATACGTATTTATACATATATTTATTTACAAAAAAAAATTTATATGTATTTATTTCTGTAAAATAAAAAAAATAGTAATAAATATTTATAATATTATATTAAAACTGTTAATGCTATTTTTAATTAAAAAAAATATATATATTTATATTTGAAATAATTAGTCTTTAATAATAAAATGGGGAAAATTTATTTTTAATTAAAATTTAAAAATTAAAGTTTAATCAAATTGAAAATGGTAAAAGTATTGTCTTTCTCCCTATTATTCTTCATTCAAACTTTTAAAAATTATAAAGATTTCAAAGTAACTTTTATGCACCGATAATAATACCACAAATTATTCATAGTATGTTAAATATTTTCAATATTAATATTAAAAATATTAATAAAAAGCATTGTCAAAGTTATTTTAAACCAAATCTTTTTTTAAAATTATAGTAAATAAATATATGTGGAGAATAAAGCTTAATGAAATTAAAACTTTTTTTATTAGAATCATTTTAATTTTTGTACTAATTCTTCCTGTCAAACGACATGATAATTTATTGCTCCGTTCATCGTTACTTTTATATTACTTTTGAAGCCATCCCCTTTTCATTATATTATTTAAAATTTATATATATTTTTTTTTATTATTTTTAATATTTAAAGATTATTTTCACTTTCTATATACTTATCAATTACCGCATCTAATTGTCTGATAGTGATTTGTATCTATTTAAACAAGTTTATATAATTTAAGCATAAATATAATTACTAGTCTTGTCCTTTTCTTTTTTTTTTATTTTATTTTCAATACCTACCTTTGTCATTCTAATATACTAATAATTTTTATTGAATTTTTAATCTTTTGTTTTTTTTAAACTTTAAATTTTAGAGCTTTATATAACAAAAAATCTCCTTTTACTTTATTAGCTTTCTTTGTTTTTTTATGGACTTTTCCTCTATTTTTGTATATTTTTTCTCTTATCTTATAATTAATTATCCGGTTATTTAATATTATGATAAATAATAGGTAGATAAAATTTTATTAGTAATATTAACTTTATTATCAAAAAATGAATTATGTTTTTTTAGTTTTTTTTTTTAAAAATCATAATACTCTGATAAACACAATGTACCATAAACACCACCAAATCCAAAAGAATTTATTAATGATATCTTTTTTTTGTTATCATCATCCCAAACATGACAATTATTTATCATTCTATTATTTGTTGCAAAATCTAGTTTTTCCAAATTTAATGTTCCAATAATCTTCTTATTCTTGATGCTTAATGCTGTGCCGATTGCTTCTAATGCACCAGCACCAGCCAATGTATGTCCAAGGTGACCTTTATAGGAAGAAACCATGACGGTTGGAAGAAGATTTGATATTGAAGCCGATTCAACTTTGTCACCTATTTGTGTTGATGTTGCATGAGCATTAACATAACTTATATTTATTGGATTGATGTTTGATGAACTAATGCATCTTTGCATTGATAATAGACTACCAAGTCCATCCTCACGTGGTGATGTTAAATGATGAGCATCTGATGAAATACCATAACCTAAAATTTCTCCATATATTTTTGCTTTTCTTGACAATGCATCTTCTAATCTTTCAAGAACTACTAAACCACCACCTTCACTTAAAACAAAACCATCCCGTTTCTCATCAAATGGTCTTGATGCTAATTCTGGATTTTTATTTCTAGTTAAAGCTCTTAATTGTTGAAAACCAACTTTTGTTAAAGAATTTATTGCTGAATCAATTGCCCCTGCTAACATTCTTTTAGTTTGTCCAAATTTTATACTTAAAAAGGCATCACCTATTGAAGTTATACCTGTAGCACAGGCAGCAGAACAACTTTGACTACCTCCTAATAAATTATACTCCATAGCCACATAACTTGAAGGAATATTTGTTAAAATATTTGGAATAAAATATGGAGATACTCTTCTTTCTTTTTTTTCTTCAATCATTTTTCCAACTTCAACAATTTTTTCAAGATCAGTAAATCCTACTCCAATATTAACACCAGTTTCATGGTGATTTTCATTTTCTAAACCAGCATCTTTTATTGCTTCTCCAGCAGCTAAAAGACTAAAAGTTCCTATTCTATTAATATGTCTATACTTTTTTCCTGCTTCTTTTAATTGATCATCATACTTATTACTAAGTCTACCACATACAATTCCTAATTTATCATCAAAAATAAATGGAGACTTCATTGACTGAAGACCTTTCCATAATGTTTCCACTCCTACACCATATGGGGATATTGCACCAAGCCCTGTTATGACAACACGATGTGTCATTATTTTTAACTATATTTATCAAAAAATTAGTATTATCAAAAAAAAATTTTTTTAAATAATTAAACAAATATTTAACGTTAAAACACGTTGATAAGCACCTTAAACATTCCATTTATTTTTATACATATTAAATAACAAGTACTTAAAGTTTAAAAAAAATAATTGTAACAAAAAAAAACTTAATAAGATTAGGAGATTCTATTTATTAAGTAAGCTTTTTATTTGGTTTCCTAATTCAAGAAAAGCTTTACACAAAGGAGTATCAGGGTATTTCTCAAAGAAGTCTTCTCCTTTATCAACAGTAGCTGCCATTCTTGGATCTTGTGGAAGAGTTCCAAGCAATTTTAATCCCAATTCATCGCACATACCTTTTGCACCTCCAGTTGTTGATGGAAAAAGTTCTGTTTCTTTGTTACAACAAGGACAAACAAAATATGACATATTTTCAATAACACCAATAACAGGAACCTTAGTTTTTGAACAAAAATTTATCTGAAAATTTCATTGTTAAAAAGAAAATAAAAGCATAATAAACTAACTTCTTTTCTAACATCAAGTAAAGAAACTTCCTGAGGAGTTGTTACAATTAATGCACCATCTAATGTTGATGCTTGAAGTAACATTTGAACAATACTTATATGTTCATCTGAAGTTCCTGGAGGAGTATCTATTAAAAGATAATCAATTTCACCCCAATCGACATCTTTTAAAAATTGTTTTATCAAGGCATTTTTTCTTGCTCCACGCCAAATTACAGCATCATTTCTTCCAGAAAGTAAAAATGCTATTGACATAACACATAAGTTATCTTTAATATATATAGGTGACCATCCATCGGCAGAATCATGAACAGATTCACCCTCTACACCCATCATTCTTGCTTGTGATGGCCCACAAATATCAACATCAAGAATAGCTACATTAATTTTTGGATCTTGAGAAAGAGCCAAAGCTAAATTTGATGTCATTGTACTTTTTCCAACACCACCTTTACCAGATAAAATTAAAATCTTATGTTTAACATCCTTTAATCTATCAGAAACAAAAACTAAATCTGCATCAGGTGCAGGACCTTTACCTGATGCGCAGGCACTTTGATTAGGACATCCAGCACAACTGGATACTTTACCAGCATTACTACTTCCTGTGCCAGGGCAGGAAGCATTAGCATTATCAGGAACATCAGACATATTTTTTTGATTCAATTCTAGAAAAAAATAACTATTAAATTTTACTACTAAAAATAAAATATAAAATAACTAATAATCGAATTAACGAATAATATATATATAAAAATATTAAAAAATTAAATTCACATTATATACATATATATTAAAAAAAATATACAAAATACAAGTCAAAAAAAAAATTTCATCTTATTTTTCCATATTGTTTCAAAAAAGATTGTTTAAAAAAATTAACAATATTTCTTGCTTTTATTCTCCCCAACCCTGATACAGCACATAATTCCTCTTCAGTGGCATCTGAGATTTTACGTATTGAACCAAAATTATCTAAAAGACTCATTGCATCACTTGTATTTATAGAACGAATAGATGTCAAAAAATTTAAAGCTATTTTGCATATTTCTTTGTTTGAATCTTCCTCTTCAACAACATTACATTGTTTCTTTTTTAATGTTTGAACATTTTTTTTATAATCCTGATACTGTTTCATAATTGTTTGTTCATTGTGTTGAGATGCCTTTGCTAGATTTTCAAGATATTCTGCTGCCTCCTGAAAACTATAACAAATTATAAGTGACCATCCACGTCGTTGGCATATTGAATTGACATCATGAAGACTTTTGTCACCATCAGGTAGATTTAATAAAAATAGAAGAATCTAAAAAGTATACAAATACATATATATATATATATATATAAATTTATTGTTAAATATTTCTCTACATTAAAATAATTATACTAGTTGATTAGTTTTATCTTTAAATACTATTGATATAACATCTATGTCACATCAATAAGGGGGTGACGATAGATACACTTTAAATGGGTTTTGATACGCAATTTACCTTTATTTTGTATGCTGACAAGTGTCCATATCGTGCCTCAATATATTCTGGATTTAATCTATGAAATTTCATCGTTAAAAAAAGAACTCCACATTCTTTTCCTGGTTCAAAATCACAACTCATCTCCGTAGAATATTCATGACTACACATTCGAATATGAATTATTAAAGGATTTTTATCTTGAGTTTTTTTATTTATTATTATTTTTCCACCAGCTATATTTGTTAACAATGACATATTTTTAATATAATTAAAATAAAAGTTAGTTGATAATAATATAATCTTGTTGAGGCATAATAGAAAAAAAAAACTCCTTTAGACCGCACCTTTTTTCACCATTAATGATTTTTACAAATTTTTAATATAACCTTGATCTAATGTACTTATGACTCAATTTTGAGGTCTATCAAAAAATAAATAAAATTTTTATAAATATTTTAAAATCAAAAAATGAATCTTCTCTAAGTTTATTACAAATAATTTTTCAAAACATTAGATGATTCAGATAAAATTCATTTTTAAAGTAACGTCTATTTATAATTCTAAATCCCAATCCATTAAAGAAAATTAGAAAAATAATACAAAATATTTTTTTATACTTTGATATATTATATAAATATGATAACTTTAATATTTTTAATCAAAACAAATTAGGTTCCTCAAGTATAGGAAACCATAGATAATCAGATTTTTGTGATTAATACATTATATATATTTATTATATAATGTATAAGTATATCTTTTAAATAAAAATTTTATATATAAGATAATTTTTTATTTTAAATATCTTTATTTATATATTTTTTTTTCATATTCTTTTTATCATAACTAAAGATGAGAAATATCCTATTTTTGTCAAGTAATAAGTTATTTTTAATGTTTTTATATATAAAAATTAATAATATTATTTTTCGTTTTTTTTATTGTACTTTTTTTTTTTATAAATAAAAAAATTTAACAAAAAAAATTATTGAGGAAATGTTAATGGTATTTATTTAAATATTATTAACGTTTTTTTTTTCTATATTTTGATAAAGGAAACAGACAAAAAAAGAAATATTAAAAATTATAGATCATCTATTTTTGTCTCCTTTTTTTAATTATTATATTTTGGTTCTTAATTGTCAACAATCTTTTTTCTTTTGTTATATTTATTAGTAAATTATATTAACTTTTTGTTTGTTACAATTTTTTTTATAGTAAAAACATTTTCTTGCTTTATATATATATATATATTTTAGAGTATATATATTTATCAATATTTATGCTAAAAAGTTTTTAACACAACTTAAAAGTATGTTTCAATTTCCTTTTAAAGAAAAACCTTTAATAATATGCTTATAAAATTTAAATTTACATAATTTTTTTTATCTTTACATTACTTCTTCAAAAAATGTTGAGAGGAAGGATTTTCTTTTTAATGAGAATGTAGAAAGATGAAAGAGTACGGAAAAAAAAAGTGTTTTATGAAGTCTTAAAATTATAATAAATATTTTTATATTTATATATATAAACATTTATAGTATTAATAATCTTTTGATTAATTGATATATTTAAAAAAATTATATCAAGGTATATAATATAAATGTTATCTTATCAATTATCATTAATAATTGGCTTTTATAATACCATTAAAATTATACTTTTTATGGCTTTTTCAAAGATTATATATTCTTTTTTTTTTTCTTTCTAAAATATATTAATTTAACTGATAGCTATCTTTCTTACTATTGAAAATGATTTTTATCATTATTTCATTTGGAAATTATATTTAATAGCCATGTGATCAGATTCACTATTTTAATTAATACCAATTTTTTTTATCTTTTTTTTTTAGTTGTCAAAATCTTAAAATCATTAATTTTTATTTGGTAATTTATTATTTGTAATTAGGTGAAGAAGTTCAAAGTACTTTCTAATTAAAGAGAAAAAAAAATATGATGAAGATTCATTTATCATATATTTTATGAGGTAAAAGAAAATTTTAAGGAAAAGTATAATAAAAATAAAAATTATACTATTTCTTAATTTTTTCTATCATATATAATGTGATTTTTAAATGTATATCTTTTTCTTTTTGATTAATACAAAATTTAATAGATTATTAAAAAGATATATACATATTTATATATAATAATATAATATTAATAAAAGAATACTATAACAATATTTTGTTGTTGTTATCGTCGTCATCGTCACCGTCAACTTCTTCGTCATCATCAACTATCCCTAACATAATCGTTATCATTCTCCTCCAGTATCCTGTTCTTTATAATCATATCAATTTTCTCTCTACCCTTTTTATCATACAATATGTACTTATTTCTTTTTATTTTTACTTTTTAGGTTATAAAATAAATTAACAAAAATTTTACTTTCTTTTTATCAAAAATATATTTATATATGTGTATTATATGTACACATTTTCATTTGTACATTTTATAAATTCCATTACTATTTTATTGTTAGATAACAAGCTTTTGATTAGCAATTCTCTTTATTATTGTCAATATTTCATGACATGACTAAAAATAAGAAACAAAAAAAAAAGCAACCTTATCAACAAATTCATTTGTCTGGAAATAAATAATAAAAAAAGTTAAATTTTTATCTTTTTATTAAATATAAATTTCATCCCACTTATTTATCCCTTCATCTTATATATAATTTTTATTTTTTTTTATACAAAAAAATTTTAAATTAATATTTATAAAATCATTTTAACAAAATCACACTTCTTAACCTTGCCCCTTTTAACATTTCTCTATTACTAATAAATATATTTTTATTTCATTTCTTATCAAAATATAACTTTATATATATATATATATAAATATCTTTACAATTTATATTGTATAGCAATTATTCTTTTAACTAAAAATATATTTACAGGTGAAACATTTATTTTCCTCTTTAATATAAACATATTATACTTTATTTAAGTATTAATATATATTTATAAAAATATTTAAAATAAAAAAAAAAAAACTTTTATATAGATAAATACTTTATTTATTCTGATTATAATAACAATTATTATTATATAATATTTTAATTTCTTTTTAATATTTATAATATTATTTTTTACTAAATAAAAATATGAAAAAAAAAATAAATAAATATTCTCTCCCTCCCTAATTATTATTTTTTTAAAATTTTTTTTTTTTGGTCATAAATATACTAATTATGATCGTTATTTTTTTTTGTAAACATTTTTATATTTATAATTATAATGTTTATAAAACAATATATATATATATAATATTAAAATAACTTATTAATGAGGAAGGAACTTATTATTTTTTTTTTAAATATTTTGATTTTTTTTTCTCCTTTCTTATAAATGATTTATAAGAAAATAAAGATAAAAATTCTAACGTGATAAATAAATAAATATATCTATACTTACTAATAACTAAAAATGAAAAATATTTAAAAGAAAGGAGACTTCCTATTTTCTTCTTTGTCAATTGGCCCCTCTAAAAAGTTTTGTATGAAAAGATATTGGCATTATATTTCAATTCCTGAAAACCTTCTTTAATATGACAAAAAAATTTTAGTATACTTATAAAAGTATGTGTAAACATCTATATTTTAATTTTACAAGCCTTTCATATATATTTTTTTTCTTTAAAAATACTTTTATATGTACATTTATTACGTACCGGTAGATTCACATGATATAATCTTATTATCTTGTTTTGATCATTCTACTTTTATTATACAAAAGGTTATCTTTTTACTTGATAATTAAAATATTTGTATTTAATTTAATCAACAAATTTTCTTTAATACTCTTTTCTTTTTAACTTTTTATCTTGTCAGTCCTCAAATTCTTAATGGTGGTTGAATGAATAATATGAGTATTGTAAAAAAAAAAAAAAATTTTTTTCCGAAGAATAAATTTATTTAGAAAGATAAATAGATGTATATAGATAAATCCATCAAACTTTTGTTGATAACGGAAAAAACTTTTCAACCACCATTTGACTTCTATTATTTTTCTCTTGATAAAAAAAAAATTGGTGTATTTCAAGAGTTACTATCTTATTTTATTATTCCAAAGGCTATGTTTGCCCTTCTCATATTTTTTTTTTATCTTAAATATATAATCATATATTATTAAAGACTGACAGAGAATGTTGTGTAGATTTGATTAAGGATTCTTGGAGCGTGACAGGAAGAAGGTCCCTTTTATGGAAGGATGTCTTTTTATACTTATATATATTTAACTAACATATAGAAAAATTACTTTATATTTCATCCTCCAAACCTTAAGAATTTTTTTTATTCTTCTTCATTATTTTTAGTAATAGAAATCTTATTTTACTGTTTACTTTTTTATTCATCATTATAAAAACTCATAAAAAAAAAAATTCTATTTTTGTTTAATTTTTAAATATTGGAATTTTTACGACTATTTGTTATTTTATTATTTAACCATGATAATAGGTCTCTCTCTTCTCCCCCCTTATTTTTTTTTTTTTTTTTTCCTTTTTATATGACATATCCGTACATCATATATTTTTATATGCCCATTTGATTGACAAAACAATAAAAATAAATATTTTAAAATAAATCTTCAAGACTTTTTTCATTTCTTTTTAATCCAAACATATACATATTTTTTGTTTAAAAAGAAAAAAAAAATTTTCCTTTCTTTATAATAGGTCATTTTTATTTATACAAAAATATACTTTTCATAATCTTAAAATTTACCAAACATTTATAATTTATATTAAATATTTTTTTTGCCAAAATAATCTTAAACTATATATTTTCTCCTCTAAAAGTACTAAAAGTTATTAACAAAAAAAGCACAAAATACTTTCATATTTTAAGGTTCAGTTATTAATATTCAATGAGTATGATCTTATATTTATTTTTATATTATTTCTCCATTTTAAAATAAATATATACCTTTTTTTACACATAATTGTATCTCAATATATTACGACATTACTACTAAAGAAAATAAAAAACCTTTTTTTATCTTACCAATTTTACTATTTAATATGCCTTTTAAAGTAATTTTTTCTTTATCTCCATCTATTTATTTTTCAATTTCTAAATTAAAGTATGTACTTTTTTTTTTCTTTTTTTCTAGTAGTAAATTTAAAGAAAAAAATAAACCACGTTAAACTATTTTTTTTTTTCTTCCCCTCCCTAATATTTATTTTAAGGAAAAAGATAAATCTATAAAATTGTTATTTATTTTGATATTTTAAAGATTTTTTTTTTTTTCTTTAGGACTTAATGATAAAAAAAAATGCATGATGGTGTATATATTTATATATATATATCTTTAATTTCTATATATCTATCATAAAATATCTCTTCTTTTTTTTTGATTATATAAACTATTTGAATGACATAATTATGGATCATATTTTTGTAGTATTAATGATGTTTCATTATTATAAAATAATATTAATACTAATTAAAAATATTTAATAATTATCTTCTCCCCCCCCTTTCACAATTTATTTCATTTACACTTTATTATCATTATTAATTCTTTCAATATAACACCTGTTTAATAAAATATATAGAACACCACAAATGTTAATGAATAATGAATGATTGTGGTAAAATAGGGTATTTATTTGTATTTGAAACAAAAATTATACATTAAACTCATCATTTATCCTTCACTTCTTAAAAATGTTCTCATATATCAAGTGATGTATCTCGCTCTTTTTCTATTTCATGCTTCAATAATATATATATATATTTATCATAAATACACAATTTATTTCTATTTAACTCACTTTATGAAGTTGTCTTTTTTTTTCATATATAAAAGTTTTAAGAAAATAGTAATAGGAAGATAAAAGTATATAATCTAAGACAACTATATTTATATATATATACACCTAATAAGTTGTCATCTCCTTTTTTATCAAGACATTTTACTATAATAAAATTTCTAATATATTTAATGTTTATTACACAAATATCTATAATATTTCAGCATTTTAGATAAACTTTTTACTTTCTCCAAAATATACATTTTGAAGACAAAAAAAAAAAATATATAGAGTTGACATTGGGATACTACTACTATAAAAGTATGATAATAGATAAACTTTTTCAAAAACCTTTTTTATATAAATATATAACACTAATAATATATTTAGATATATACTTTTTTTTTTTTTTTCTAAGTATAAGCATCTAATATAGATGTAATTGACGTGAAGTTTTAGGGGAATAGATAAAAGAATAAAAAGAAAGCTTCAATCAAATAATCTTACTCTTTTTGTAAATTAACTTCCCTTTTTATGAAAAATTTTTTGCCTTCCCACACATATGTGGCAGCTTTTTTGTTTATCTTCCTTTTTCACTATTATTAATTTTTCTATCTATCAGTAAGAAAGCATATGTTAGCTAATTAACAATTACATCATATATTATATTTTCGGCTTACTATTATTGTCGTTAAAAATCCTATTACCAAAAAATATTTAAATATTAAAAAAAAAAAATCTTCTTTATTATTATTATTATATTTTTATGTTTTTTTTTTTTTTTTTTTAAATCATTGTTGTCAACAAGAATATTTATCTGTGTATTAATAGTCATTATTTATTATAAATACATTATCCTCTTTCTCTATATAGTTTTTCCTATTAAATAATAATCACAAGATTTGTCTTTATTATGACATTTAACTTTTTTTTTTTTTTAAATTTATTATTACATTCTTCTTTTTTTATAAATTGTTTTGTTTAGTAAATGGAGAGAAAATGAAAAAAGACTCTACAAATTTTTATTTCATTATTTTTTGAAAATAAAAAAATTTAAACAAAAATTTGATGATAAGTACAATTTTTTTTATTTCTGATAATATCATTTATTAAAAAGAAAAACGATATAAATTGTCAAATAATACCTTATAAATCTTTAATGTTTTCTGAAAGTACTTTTAAAATATTATATATAAGAATATGATCTAATTTATTGTAAACAAAATTATAGATATAAATAGTTTAATGTATGTATCTATTATGTAATATATTTAAATATGCCATATAAGGGAATTTAAGAGAGAGTTTTATAAAAAAAAAAAATTTACAATTTAAACTTTACATATATAATAAATATTTTTATTTTAAAATATATAATTCTTAAATTTAAAAATTGACATATATATCATAAATACAATCTATAACTTAACTATCAATATTATAAAATATAATCATCTAAATTTCACCTAAAAGTTTCTTTTTCTTTTTTTTTATCTTTACTTTTTCAAATTTCTTTCAAAAAGACTTTAACATATTTTGACATTAACCATGGGAATAAATGACTGGAGAGAGACTACGGCAATTTGTCCCATTTATAAACAAATATATTATCACATTTATATATATATATATATATATATTTTTAGTTAAACTCTCTTAACATCATCCTTCATTTCGTTTTATACATTTATCTACCCAAATATGCTTCCTATATACTTAATTGTTAGTTACTAGCATTTATATATTTACATATACACTATTTTAGAGTTACAATAAATGCTATTTTACTGATAACTGTGTCCTAAAATTCTTTATTTTATTAAGAATTTTGTTACTTTTCTTTTGGAAGATAAGTTCTTTCTCAAGTACATAAAACTTTATTTTATTATAGTCATAAATAGGAGGCGAATAACATCATTTGTATATAACGACATAATTTAAAAAAAAAAAAATAATAATAATAATTAACTGAGAAACGATTAATGTACAATTATTATGGAATTTTTTAATATCAAAATTTTATAATATTTTTTTTTTATAAAAAAATCAAATGAATCATTTGATTGTCATTATACAAACTATAAATGATAATATTTTATCGTTATTTAAAAAATTTTTAACATGTTGAAAATATAAATGTATTGTTTTCAGGGTGAATAGATAAAAATGTTCTTTAAATAAAATAATATATATCACAACATTTCATATACGTTTAATTATTTTTTTTTTCTTATATAAATACCATATGTATATTGATATATTTGGGAGATTTTTTCAATGATATTTATTAATTTTTCTTTCTTTTTTCTATATATAAATTGGTCCCATTAAAAGTGGTCTCATATAAAGTATTATTACACTTTAAAATATCCACTTTTCTAGACAATTCATCCAGAAAAATCATCATCATCATCATTTGTAGTGTTGTAGGACCTCCTACTTTTATGAGGAGGCTAATAATCTATCAACTAGTAATTTTTATTTTTAACCCCTTCCATTTAAAAGAAAAATAATATTGAAATCTCTCTCTCCCTTTTGTTTGAAAGACCCTCTTTCTCATATGCCTTCTTCATCTTATTCTTTTAGTATACTTCTTCGTGTATAAAAGAGAACTTTTCATATATAATAAATATAAATATATATATATATATATATTCTTCTATCTCTGTAATTCTTTTTTCTTTAAAGGACATCATGGGAAATGCCATTAAAAATTGGCAGGACAAAATAATCTTATAAACTATAATGTTTTATAACATCTTAACTTTATATGATTTAACTCAATTTTATATATTTATTTTTATGTATTTATTTATCTATTCATGTGTCATATGGTTATATCTCATTATTATATTAATTTTTAACCATAAATTCTAAAAATAATACATAAACTTTTTTCTTAATAAATTTTTATTATTTAAATATTTATTTTAAAATATATATATATATTTATAATATTTTATAAGAAATATTAAAGATGATCATCACAAAATTTTTGAATATCATTAAAATTATTTTCAAAATTATTTCCAAAATTATATCTTTTTTTTTTTCTAATTTTGATATATATTATATTTGTAGGAGGATAAATAGAAAGATAGAAATATAAATAACAATTCTATTACCCCCAAAAACTCATTAAAATATGTTATCTCCCACTTTAATGGTAATGAAGGAAGCTTTTTAACTACAAATATTGACAAATATTTTTGGTAATGATCTTCAAAACGTTTCTCTCTCTCTTTATTTTCATTTTACCACCTCCTCTTTTTATTTATATAATATTGGCACATTAAATTTTTTATACTTTAATTAAACATACACTTCTTATCACTTATAACAAATCAACATATTTCTTTTTATTTCTTTTTCTATTTTCGTTCAAGTATTATATTTATATGTATTTTTTAAACAATTCTTTTATATATAAATATATATCTTAAACTTTTTATCACTCTTCTTCTTTTTTTTTTTATTTCTTTATACCCCCTTCTTTGACAAATATTGATAATTGTTCTTTAAAAATTTTTCTTTTATAACTTGTAAATCTTTTTTTTTTTCGCAATTTTATTAATTTTTTATATTTCTTTTATTTTTATAGATATATACTAATCCCTTCAAATGGGTCTGAAGGGTTCTAAGCCCAAGTTATCCAAAGAGGACCTTGAATTCCTTAAAAAAAATACTAATTTTACAGAGGAACAAATTAAAGAATGGTACAAAGGTTTTGTGGTAAGTTATTTTTATTATTATTTTTTTTTCCTTTTTAAATAAATTCTTTTTTAAATAATAAAAGTACCAAAAAGTAGAAAAGAATATATTAAATTCAAAAGAAAGATATTCTTTATTATTTATCTTAAACTTTTACATGCATAAATTTTATTATTCTCCTTTTTAACATATTTTTTTTGGTAGTTAATAATTTATAGAAAAAAAGTCTTTTTTCTTTATTTACTTCCTACTTCTTTTGAAATTTTACCTTTTGAAAAAAAAAAAAAGATAAAGTATTTTATTTGTTGTATTATTCCATTTAAATAGCAATAAATATTAAATAAGCTTTATTTTTATTTTAACCAAAAAAAAAATATAAAAAAAAATAGAATAAAAAGTAGTTGTTAGATAGAAAAATGAATCTAATTGCTAAGCTTTTCAAATAAGTATATACCTTTTTTTAGTCATTTTTTCTGTTTGGTACATAATTATTTCCATGTTAAGAATATATCTATTTAAAAAAATAAAAATGATAATTATATATATGTATATGTATTTTTTTTTTAGCAAGATTGTCCAAAAGGCCATCTAACAAAGGAACAATTTATCAAAGTTTATAAAGATTTCTTTCCATCTGGTAGTGCTGAAGGTTTTTGTGAACATGTCTTTAGAACATTTGATACCGATAATAGTGGTTTTATAGACTTTAAAGAATTCCTCCTTGCAATTAATGTTACTAGTAGTGGAACACCGGAACAAAAATTAGAATGGGCCTTCAGGATGTATGACATAGATGGTAATGGTACAATTGATGAAAAAGAGATGATAAAAATTATTGAAGCTATATATGAGATGCTTGGACCAGAGGTAACCAAATCAGCTGATGATTCACCTAGAAAACGTGCCAAGATGATCTTTGAAAAGATGGATGTAAATAATGATAAGGAATTGACTCTTAAAGAATTTGTTGACGGTTGCCTTGCTGATAAAGAACTTTTCCAAATTTTGACAAACGAAGTAAAGAAAAATTAAGTCAAATTGTAACATTATTATTTAACTTTCCCACCCACAGAATTAATCATCTCTCGAAAATATTTTTATTTTTTTTTTTATTATAATTAACATTTTTTCTTTTGAAAATATGGTTAAATATTACAAAAAAAAAAGATAATGTATAGCGCGTGACAGAAAATTATATACCAATTATATATAGTTTAAAAAACTTACAAAACAATTATTATTTTTACCAGAAAAAAAAAAGTGTTGTGACTCAATTGCCGTCTTTTATATTTTAATTTTATCACACATATATAATACTTCTTATTTTTCTGCACAGAATCATTTTTTAAAAAAATATATATAGAAGTAATATTTGAAGAAAATAATCAAGAATATTATATATATCAATGTTTACACATAAAAACTTTCATGTAATATCATTTAATAATTTTTTTTATTATGTATTTTGATTGTTCTTTTTTTGTGTATTCAAAGAAATCTATATATATATAAATATAAATAAAATTATTTCCAGGTGATAAAGAATGAAAAGAAAAAAAAAACAATAAGAAATAACTTTTTAATTTTAATCTTCTTAATTACTCTATATATAAATTTTCTTTTATTATTTCTATTTTTTTTTTTATTATTTTATTATATAAATAATATACTTAGTGTTACTTTCAAACAAAATACTTAAAATAAAAATAGTTTTAATTAAAATTATTACATCATATGATATAATATTTTTTTTGTTAAAACTTTTTATTCTATTATTTTTGTTTATAAAATAATTCACTAGTACGTAAATGTGTTTATTTTTTTTTTCAATAAAATTTACTTTATATTATAATAATTTTCTATTATAAAGTATAATTTCAAATAAATTAAAATAAAGAATACTACAATTAATGTATTGAATTTTTATATCTATTATTTTTCCATTAAAATAAATTAAACATAAAAATTAGATGTATAATATGTTATTGTATTATAATACAATGAAATTTAATTAATCTCCATTTAAATTTAACATATTTTTTTATATATATATATATTTTTTCTATGATGCTTATAATTGGTAATAAAAGAAAAAATTTGTTATATTTATTTATCATTATCTAACTTTTACCAGTAAGTTGAATTAAAACATGCCACATGAGAGAAAATAAAGTTGATTGCCATTTCATACAATAATATAATAAAATAAAATCATCTTTTTTAAATTACTAGCTATCTTTTGATTAGGTTTTCTTTATTATCTCAATTATCTTTATCTCTTTTTTGGTTATATATTGAAGGAGCTTTTTATTTAATGAAAAAGGATAACTTTAATTTAAACTTTTCTATTATTCTTTACAAAATTTATTCTTTTCGTTTACTATATTATCAAAATTATATTTAGTTTAATAAAAGTGGTAATTTAAATTATCTTTTGTCCATATGGATCATCTTTTACTTAATCAGCCTTTTACATAAATTACTAATTTTCTTCTAAAATATATATATATGATATTTAAAATTTAACAAAATTACATCTATCTATTTTGAATGAATAATATTATTGAAAATAATATTAACAACATTTAAAAAGTTTTAAATTTTATTCCTTTTTCATATATCACAAAATTAGTAGTTGAATCTTGAGAACATAATATATAGTATATATTCATACAAACATCTACTCATAAAACTCTCCTTTTCCCATTAAACTTCTATTTATTTATAAATAATGAAATTTAAACAAACCTAAAAGAAGAAATGGAAATTGAGTAAATGTTTGATAAAAATATACATTTTTCCTCTTATCTTAATATAAATATATATTATTTTACTTCAATGAAACAATAATTATATTTTAAAAATATATACAAACTTCAACTATATGTATCACTTTATAAAAGAATTTTTACTTTAAAGTTTGTTATTTTTTATATCATATCAAAATTGAAAAAAAAAAAAAAATTTTTTTTTTCAATACTGATATTATCATTATTAAAAAGGGAACATTTTTTCTCTTACAACTATACCACGCAATTGGAAAAATGTACTTCAAATTAAAAATTATTTCTACATCATTTTAAAATATTTGTAAATATTATAAGTTATGCCTACGCCGGCATCTGAGGCTCTCCGTTTAGAGGGAAACAAAAATTTTTCACAAAAAAAATTTTATAATGCTCTTAAATGTTATACAGAAGCTTTGGAGGAAGATCCAACGAATGTATTAGCTATATCTAATCGTTCACAAACATTAATTAATCTACGAAGGTAAATGAAAATATTTTTTTTTTATTAATAAATAATATCATTTTTTTTTAGTTATGATTTAGCATACATTGATGCTGAGAAAGCTTATAATTTATCACCCGATAATGATAAAATTAAATTTCGTTTAGTGACATCACTTTATAAAATGGGTTTAGAAAAATTTGCAAAAGAAAGTGCTGATAAATTTGATGTTGATTGGAAATTAATTACAACTAAAGAGTATAATGATAAAGATTATGATCATGATATACCTATTATTCATACCTTAAAATTAGAAGATACTCAACTTTCAGAACCACTTCAAATAATACGGTTTTAATATTTTTTTTTATCTAATTGTATTTCCCATTTTTATAAATAAATTTTTTCCAAGAAGTATTAAAAGATTTTAAAGAACATTTTATTAAAATATTTTTTCCACTATTAATTAAATTTTTTTTTTATTTAAAATAACATAAAAAATAATGAAGTAATGTATTTTGATTTACAATATTTTTTCATTTAATAATCCTTATGTACAAAGCTCCTTTTAAAAGATATTTATTAAAAATTTATTAATTTATCAAATGATTTTATATTTATCATGAAAGACTCTTTACTTCGTGACCTCACATGATATATTTTATCATCTAAAATGTAACAATATTGGATATTAAAATATTCAAATAAAATGTGGGAATGACAAATTACAACAACCAAAGTAAAACATGTCACTACCATAATCAATTACGATGTCAAAAAAAAAGAAAATAAATAATCGTACATGGAGGGTGAAAAATATAATATTTTAACTTCATCAACTATTAATTACCATCAATCACTTTGTAAAATTAAATTTTTTTTTTTGTAAGGAAAAAAAATTAAAATTGTAAAAATATTTTTATTAACTAATTGACAGTTTTTTTTTTTAACTTTTGCAAAATTAATTATACATAGTATTTACATTTATATATTACTGTTAAAAAAATGAATGGTAAATTTTTTTTAGTTAAAATTATCTTCACAAATATATATGTTAAGGGGTTATGTAAAAAGTTAAAAAAAAAAATTGGTAATTTATATTTTTAAATATGATACATTTTTTGCTTAATTTTCTAATCTTATAATAATTTTCGAAATTAGAATTCATTTATTAATCTTAGGTATTATGTATTTTGACTTTTTATCTATCTATATGTAAAATCAAATTGTTATTATCTTCAATTTAAAGGAAGTTATTTTTTTTTTCTCCTATCAATTACCTTCTCAAACTTTTCCTGTCAAAAACAAACTTTCAAGAGTCAAATTTCTTTTCAAAAACAGTCTTTTACAATTTTTAAAACTTCAAAAACAAAATAGTTTGTAAAGATTCTTTTTTGTATACTAAAAATTTATTTCCATTAAAAAATATCACAATTTAAGTTCAAAATATAAATATCAGTAGTCAAAATATGAATAAAAAGATAAACAACTATTTATTTACATATTTTTATACAAGAAAAAAATCTCATATCAAAATTGATAGTACTTAAAAGTTTACTGATGGAGAAAAAAATTATAAATCTTCTAACGATGGGAAGAAAATAGTACTACTATCATCATTAAATTCTGCATCATTTTCAACTATTCTTCCAAATGATTCTTTAACATTATCCATCTGAGTTCTACTTGGGCATCTTTGTGTACAGTCTTTCCAAGCAAATTCAACATTAATTGGATCAACCAAATGACTTTCTGAATTATCCTCTTCTGGTTGTATTGCTCCAACTTTGAAGGGAGATTTTAAAAGAGTTCCTTTTTCTGCCTTCCTACGAGATGATAATCTTGTTAAATTAGAGTTGTGAGCAGTTTTAGAAATTACTGACAATTTCCTTTTTTTAGCTACTGGTGAGGTACCTTTAGGTGTAGTACAATTATTTGGATTTCCTAATTCTTTAACTAAACTTGAGAAATCTGTAGGCTCATTAGTCGTTGTACAATCATTCAAAAAATCATTCTCCATAGTTAATAGATGCTGATCAATAACACTGGTAACAAAAGACTCCGTCAATTCTGTTTCTTTTTCTGTTTTTGTAGTGTTTGAATTTTCAGTATTCCATTTCCAAATAGTTTTTTCTCCCCTCAACAAAGCTGATGGTGTTGAAATTTTAGAAGATCTACAAAAAGAATCTTCATTTTCGGTATTTGAAACTATACCATTACTTTTAGGTAATTTAGGTGTAGTTTCAACCTGTGCTAATCTAGAAATGGAATTATTTAATTCTAGAGAAGACATTTTTCTTAAAGGTGTTTCTAAAGAGGTTGTTTTATTAATTATTGACATACGACCTTGAAATATTTCAAACATATCACTGTAATCATCGTTTTCTTTGGATCCTTCATCATTTTGATGCCAAGTCAACCAACAAACATCTTTCCTTTTGATATTCTGGTTTTCATAAAATGTAAAATCCTCTGCCTTTTGTACAGTGCATTTTGAAATTGATTCTGTTAACCAAATATAATTAACAACTTTTGATTTAGAAAATGCAGTGTTTTCCATTAATTTATTAACAGGTTTACATGTAATAATATGTGTTACAAAAACACTATTTAACTCAGAATCACTAACAAGTTTTCCACCGGCAGCTATAATACATTCATATATAGCTTCAGTTTCAAATTTATTAAATCCAAATATATATATAATATAATTTTTTAATAACTCATTACATTTATTTATGTCAATATAAAGAGGTACGTAAAATGGACTCGTTGATGGATCCAAAATAGTTTTTTTTTCCAAACAAGATATCAACCATATATCACTAACTTTATTTTTACAGCATGAACTTAAAAAACTTTTCATTGAATCAATATTCACGGTGAAATAAACGTAATCAACAACTGTTGTGGTATCATCTATATAAGTACCACCTGTTTTTTTAACTTTACTTATAAAATTATCATTTTGATTATCAAGGCTACGGAATGTTTTTCCTTGAAAAAATTGTGATTTACCACCTTCATTTGATCGCCTTTTGTCAAAAGATAGTCCAGCAGCTTGACGTGATGTTTCCTCGTTAATATATTTATCAATAATATCATCAATTGTTCTTTCATTTAAAGGGTCTTCGACACAAGTTTCCGTCGTATTTCCTTGAATTGTCGATGATTTCCGTCTAATAGATTTATTATGAAATTTTTGTATATCTTTGTCCTTAAAAATAGTAAGTCTCTTGTCAAGTTTTTCTATATTAATTTTTGCAGCATCATTTTTAATTGAGGACATATTTCCATCACCAAATGTAATATTTGGTACAGTTGAAGTGTTAGGTGTACTACATGTTCTTACTTTATTTATTAACGAATACTTTTCATATGGAAGAAGATAACCACAATCTACAGAATCTGCTAACCATGTCAACTTTGTAATTATTATATTCCATTCTAAGGCTTTTTTATACTTTGTTCCAGAAGCTTCTTCACAAAGAAGATGTGTAGTTTCACCGTTTTGCATATGTCCCGTATATTTCCCCCCATTCTTCTCCACAATATTTTGTATATCATGTCTTATAGAAGGTCTTACACCGGAAACACAAAATACCATTCCATTAAATAATGGCACAGTATATTTATGAAGATATTCATCATCACCGGCATTAAACAATTCCATATTCATAGCTTTCTCATAAGTTTCTATAATTAATTTTGGTTGACAAATAAATCTTTTCATCCGAGCCATTTCTACATATTTAGAAGAACTTCTATCACAGTTATTACATACTAATATATTTGTTGATTCCAATAAATCATTTGAAGGATTACCACCCATATATTTAAATATTTTTGTATATGTCTCCTATAATATAATGCAAGTTTAAAAAAAATTTAAATATTTGTAATTTACATTTTCCTCAAAACTTAAACCCGTAAATGTTATGGATGTTTTCAAAAAATGAACTGAATACAAAGGTGTACATGGATAAGGTAAAACATTTTTAGAGGACTTAGCATCTTTGAAAGCAATAATTACAGGTGTACCATATATTGGAATTTTAAGAGCAGCCAAATGATCAAAACAAGTTCCTTGAAATTTACCAAAAACAAAGTAACAACGACGTCGTCGTTGCTCCAGTAAAGCAGTACTCTCTTTCATCCACTTAGGTGAGTAACCATTTTGGTTTAATATCTTTAAATTATATAACAATAAATTATAAAAAATAATAATAAACCTACTTCAAAAGCTTCATAACAGCTTTTTTTTTGTGTATCAGTCCAATCATTTCCATCTTTACTGAGAGACTCCGGATCAATAACAACGAAGGAATAATTTGAGTCGGACATTGATAAAACTAATTAACCATTAAATATAAAACAAGAAACTGATGATTTTTTGGTTATGTTAAAAATACCGTGCCTAATTTGATACAAAACAATCGTCTTAGGAAAAATACATGTATTTTTTTTTTGGAAAGAATACTATTAACATATTTGTATTATTTTTTCAATTCTTTATTTAATTAATTAAATGATTAAAAAAAAATTTATACATATAAATATTAATATGAAAATTTATTTAATTTTTTGTATATAAAATATTATAAAAAAAATACATTCTATAAAAATAGGAAGATCATAAAAAAATTTATTCATTTTATACCATTTTCGGGAGATTCATGTATTTATTATTTCATAAACTTTCATAATTCTAAAATTTTATTGATCTTGAATTATTATTTTAGATATTTTTTTTATTTTGCCTACCAATGGCATATATATATATTTTCTTTTGTGTTGACAAAATAATAATCATATGTACAAGTGAAAAAAAAATTAAAATATATAATAAACTTCATTGGTATATTTATGGAAGTTAAAAAAAAAATTGAGATACAAAAGAATTTTAATCTTTCATGTGGTAATGTGTGTAGGTATGGGCAATGTTAAAGTAACGAGAACTATGAAAAACTTGATTTTTGAGGTTTAATAATATTCATAATATTTTAGTAAATTATTCTTAATGCCACACGACAAATATATGTTGGAAAAAAAAAATTCCATTTCTTCTTCCTCAGTGTCATTGTATTTTAGTCACCGATTAATATACAATCTGAAAAAAAAAACAATATAATTAGAATAATATTATTAAAAGAAAAAAAAAAGAAGGACATAACTATATTTTAGTTTGAGAGATATAACAAATTATAGAAGACAAGGACAAAAACAAACCATAAATATTATTAACATTCAGAAATACGTACACTTCTTTGTTCTGTTGCATACATGTCGTTATAACTTTCTGGTTCAGCTAATGGTGCTCCATGTGTAGCATTTGGACTTAACAATGTATATCCAGGAGCTGAAGCAACATATCTTGGTGGTGAATGAGTTTCTTCTCTATCAGGATGACTTTCACTAGGATGATTTTTAAGGAGATCATATTTTAATGGTGAACGGAATGATTCACGAATTTTTTCACATTTTGAAATATTTTTCTTTCCACAACAATTACAACATATAGTAAAGAATCCAAATAATGGTATTGGTAATAATGGTAATATAGCAATAAGAAATCCAATATATTCACTATATTTCCAATCTTTTATTTGTTTAGAATACTCATCAAATGTATATGATGATACATTAAAATAAGCAATAGCAATAGGAATAGCTGGTAATAAGTAGGTAAAGAATAAAATAAAATGTCCTAAACACCAACAACATGCTGGTTTAATAAGGACATGTAAATCTTTTCCAAGAGAATGTGCACAATAAATCCATGAGACAGCAAATAATTCAACGGCTAAGATACTCCAAAGTGTAATATATCTTAATGATCCTCTTGTCAATTCATATGCATACTTTCCTCCTTGAGTTGAAAAGTATAGTGTTGTGGCATAGCAAAACATACATATAAGTAATGCTAATATAAAACGAGGTAAACATTTTGAGGATTTTTCTCCTAATGCATCTTCAACTGTTGACAAAATATTGAGTGTGAGTAAATAAAATATTGATAAAAGTACGAAGATTATTGAGAATATTAAAAATCCAGTCCATAAACGAATATTATAAAGATAACTCATATATGTTAATAAATGCCACATTTGATCTTCACCTTGAGTAAGTAGAGTTGTTGAATCAATACCCGTTTTTCTAGATACAAAACCAACAAAAGAATAAACACAAATAACTTGAAGGAAAGTTATTAAAGCATGACAAAATACTATTATAAATGAATCTCCAACTAAATTATTATTTCTTTTATTATATGATCCCATTGTAATAAATGTTCCAAAACCAACACCACAAGCAAGAAGAGCCTGTTCAATAGCAAGTTTCCATACTTTATAATCTTCTAAAACATGCCAATCTGTTAAATAGTAAACTTTCTCTATAGTTTCTGTAGCACCGTTAAGTGTAAGTCCACGTAATACAAGTGCTAATAATAGAGAAAATGGAACTAGGAAAGTTATATGAATAACTTTACCTAACCAACGTACACCAAGACATATAGCAATAAATACTAATATCCAAACAGCTCCTTGTGATGCAAGAAGATAAACTTGAAAATTACCAAAATCAGCTATTGATGAAGATGGATTTTCAAGAGCATTCATAAATTGTGACAATGAACTTTGTTCAGCAATAGCTGAAAGTTGTGATGATGATGTAATTGTTAGATTAGTAAATTTTCCAGCTTCTCTACATGTTGTTCTATGAAATTCAGTAAAATTTTTACAATCTAACCATGGTAAACCAGGTCTTTCATCAATAATTGTTAAAAATAAATGAAAAGCATAAAGTAATAACCAACCAAGAAATCTTGACATATAAGCAAGTACAAAAATACAAAAAAGTATCTGTGATACACCAACACCTTTAAAAAAAGGTGAAATATTATAGAAAGCTCGTACTGGGGCACGACCTGTAAGTTGACCAACAGCAATTTCAAGAATAATTATTGGAAGTACAATTAAAATTAATGAAACACCATAAGCAGTAACAAAGGCAAGACCACCATTATCAATAATAAGACGAGGTAAATTTAAGATATTTGTTGTTGCTACAAGATAAGCAATTCCACATAAAAGAAAGTCAACTTTATATGACCATACATCTCTCCATTCTTCAACTATTAATGAAGACATTTTCATATTATTCCAAGATCTTTCTTCAAACCACATTATTACATATATTTTATTATTACAAATAATAATAATAATAATATATATAGATAAATATATATATATTTATACTATTCCAGTCTCTAAAAATAAAAAGAGTAATTAAATATCTTTTATAAAATTAAATAATTATATAAAAAAGAAACGTTAACTAATTATTAAAATATGAAGTAGTTAAATAGATAACTTAATTTACTTTCTTTCTTTAATCAACAAAAGAATTAGTAAAAAAAAATAAAAAATCCTCAAGAAGTTAGTAATGATTTTGAGGTACACTTATACTTAATGTAAGATATAACTATACACAATAAATATTTAATTCATATAAAAATGATACATAACAATTAGCTAATTTAAAAAGAAAAATGTTTACTATATATATTATTAATAATTGGAAAATTTTTATAAAAATTTAAGTTACACAAAAAAAAAATTTAAAGAATAAAATAGTAATATCAATACTACAATGATAACTTTGATAAAATGTTTAATAGTTTTATTTGTTTTAAATAGGAAAAGTATATAAAAATAGAGAATAGGAAATTAATTTATAAAAAGTTAGTAATGCATGTTATCATAAAAAAAAATAAATTAAAAAAAGGACTTAAAATTAATGATAAAATGTTAAAAAGAGAGAAAAAAACAAAACAAAATTAAATATCATTGTCATTATAACATCCCTTAGTGTATATTTTTATTACTAATATTCTCAAGAAAAAATTTTTTATCACCTACACTATTATGGAAAAAAAAAATTATATATATATATATATATTAAATAAAAGGTAAAATTTTATTTTATCAAAATATATCTTTTTTTTTTAAAGGTATAAAAATTTAACACTAGATACTTTAAAAAAAAAAAAACAAATTAGGGGCCAAAGAATTTTCTTTTTATAACAAATAAAGTATAATATATAATGTTAGTGAGAACATATACATATATATATATATGGTTATGTTAAAAAAAAATATATTATATTTCTTCGAGTTTTGTAATTACTTTTTTTTTTATCCTCAAAAATAATAAAATATATAAGTAGATATTTTCTTTCCGTTTGAAGGAATGAATATGTAAATGACAAACAAAAATATACTGATATTGGCAAAAAAAAAAAAACAATATATATAATATATATTTATGTTACGGATGGAAGAGAATAAGAGAGGTAAATAAATATTGTAAGGGTTATTACTTTTTTTTTTTTAAAATAAAATTTAGAAAAAAAAAAATTAGAGGAAATTAGCTAACAAAAAAAAATAAACTATAAATAAAAATAATGTTGTATATAATAATAATTTGTCACATTATATACACATACTTTTTTTGTCAAAAATAAATGATTGAAAAATAAAAAAATAAAAGTAAATAATATGTAATTTTTTTTTTGTGAAGGAAATATTAGTTAAGTGTTTTGTAGTTACTAAAATAAAAGGAAACAACAATTAATAGATATATATATATTATAAAATAAATTTTTGTATATAGAAAAGTTATTATAAATATATATGTATAAATATGAACAATAAAGGGAAAGTTAATGAAATTTTTTTTTATCCATTTCTCCATCAATATTAATAATAAGCTTTTTGTCTTTTCTCTCGCTTTTGTGGAGGCACGCAAACTATTATTATAAAATATATTTAGATTTTCTAACTAAAAATAAATTTTTTTTTTTTTGTCAAAAATATGAGTTGTATTACATTTTTCAATTATTATTATTATATATATGACAAAAAAAAAAGTTTTTTTTTTTGTTAAAGAAGAGATGGATTAAAAAAATTATTCATTTTGAAAGTTATGTATAAAAAGTATTAACTTATGTATCCTTTAATTACTAGATACAAGAAGAAGAAAATTCTTTTTTTCATATACATAAGATTATTAATGAATAGTAATAAAGAAATAGTATTATTTTTTTTTTGACTCTTTTTTTATACATTGGATAAATATAAAATGTAAAGAAAAAAAAAATTTAAGAAGGTTAAATTAATAAAGTTAAATTATCTCAAGTATAAATAAAATAGTTAAAGCATGTAAATTATTATTATTATTAGCGGTTCTTTTTATTAAAATGATTTTAATTATATTCTCGGAAAGATCAAAAAAGTAATTTAAATATATAGATAATGATTATGATAATAAATGTTTTTATAAAGGTAAACTCTCTTTTTTTTTTATTTAATAATAAATTATTATAGAATATATTTATTAAATGAGGAAGTAAATGAAATGTTTATAATAATAATCATATAGTATAAAAATAATAAATAATAATTAGTAGTAAAATAAAATAGGACCAGATAAAAAAAAAAAAGTTTTTACCTTTTTTCATAGTAATTAAAAATAATAGAAATATATTATATATAATATATGTGTACACAGATGTGGTCATTGACTGAATACAACAAATAGACAGATTTATATAAATGTATGAGTAATAATAACATGATAGAATAGTATCCAATAAATTGGTTAAATCTAATGGTTTCAAGATTTTATAGTTTGCGCGGTATATTAATATTAATTAGGTATGTTTTAAAATCTTGACCATCATTAAATAACATACCTCAAACCCCTATACATTATTCTATTTAAAATGAACATTTTTATTGTAATGAAACTATAAAATGTTTAATACACATATTATGATATAATACATATTATAGTTGGAGAAATATAAAATTTGTAGTAGATTTTAGTTTAAAAAGTAAAGAAAAAGAAATATATAACTGTTAACAATATATTACAAAAGTAAAAAAAAAATAAACGTTAAATAATTTTAGAAATATAAATTAATTTTTTTTTTTTACAATATAATGATAATAGTATATGTTATATATATATATGAACAAATAATAATATAATTTTACTTGTTAAAATGATTGGTAAAAAATTTTTTTACAATAGAAGGTACGAGGTATATTTCTATTACAATTTGATCAAATTATAAATCATCAATAGGTCACATAAATAAATGTTGGCATTTTTTATATGAAACATTTAAAATACCACTTATATATTTGTAAAAAGATTTTTGATTCTTCTATCTTTTCTTTTATTAGTTAAATAAATAAAATGATAATAAAAATTTTTTTGATTTATATATATATATAATACTATAAATATATTTATTAGTATATATTTAATGGTAAAAGATAAACTTATTGAAATTTTATATAAATAAACAACATTGCAAAAAAAAAAAAACAAAACTTTGTTAATGTTTATTATAAAAAAAAAATTGGAAATATTTATATAAATAGAATGTATAAATAAAATTAATTGTATTATTAAAAATTTATATAATAATATTGGAGAAAATTTAACTGACCATATATAATTTAATAAAAACAATTAATTTTTATAAGTGGATTATAAAATTATAAAAATACTTATAAATTATTAATTAATATAACATAGATTTATTAAAAATATTTAACATAATCTAATAAAGTTTTAAGGATAAATTATTATTATTATCTTTATAATATATTGTATTTTGGATAGTTCTTGATATTATCAAAAAGTACATTTATATTAAATATACTTTTTTTTTTTCTAGGAACAGATGTATATCAGGGAAATATAAAAGATATATAATGAGAAAGAGAAGAGTTATATCAATTTTAATAAGGGGTAAACACAGTACATGTACTGTTTGTGAAAGAGATATAAACTTTTAGTTTTAAGGGGATGTCTTTTTAGATGTTAATTATTATATTATTGACCGCCTGTTTATTGAAATAGTATCCTTAACTTCTGGTCCCTTTTTATATCCGTACGAAGAGTATTTTAAGGAAAAATGGCATACTAATATATATAGAAGTTCCTCTTTTATTTTAGGGATGATAGGAGAAAAAGTTATAAAGGGATAATTATAAATAATTAATGAATATTAGAAACTTATGTTCTTAATGCATATTTAATATATATATATATAACTAACTAACTAACTAACTTTACTAACAAATCTTTAAATTATCATACACAATATTTTATATATTATTATAAATCATTTTTATACAATAATACTTTTACAAGAAATCATAAATCAAAATAATATTTTATTTTTTTTTATTATTAATAATATTTTTACACAAAAATACAACAAATTTATATTTTTCAATATAATAAATATCTAAATTCCTCTTTCTCTTCAATTCCTCTTTAACTTAATCTCCATCACTTAATATTTAAAAATAATATATTTTAATGTCAAATAGTTATATATTTAATGTAATTTTTGATAAAAACTACCAAAGCGTAAAATGTCATTTTATATAATCATTCCTGGTGTGTAAAAATATTTAATGATATTTTTATTCTCCCTCTCTCTAAATTTTTTTTTTTTTTCCTTCTCCTGATAACATAATTCTATTTTAGATTACTAAAAATTTTGTATGTTTCATATAAAAAAAAAATCTAATTTAATTAGGTACAATTAACTTTAATCATATAATTATACAAAAATCACTGTACTTTTTTTTTATATAATTTAATAGTTTTTATTTAAAATCATTAGAAAAAAATACCTTTTCACTATTTGTTGATATTATATAACAGAATCACAAAAAAATATTACTTTTTAAATATAATAAATGTTATCAAAAATAGTTTCATCTTTTTTTTAAGTATTTTTAAGAAAAAAAAAAGACATACTTCACATTTACGAACAATAATTTTTGTTAAAAAAAGTATTTTTTTCATTTTTTTTCAGAATCATGATAAACTGTTTCATGTGATAAATGTACATATAAATAAACACTTTTATAACAACAAAAATATATATATAAATTTTCATGGTATGAAATTATAAAAAGAAAACATAAAAAAAGAGGTGTTCAAAAGTTGTTATTTCTTTTTTTCCTAAAAAAAACCCCTTTTTTTTAATCATAACTAGTATATTCTTCTACATAAAAATTAAAATAGTATTCCTATTTTTTCCCTCTCTAAAAATGTTATTTTTTTTTATTTATTTGCCATAATTTTTATTTAGACGTATTACAAATAATGAGTAAATATATTTGTACATTTTTATGCTTCATATAAAGCGTACTTTAAATTGATAAAAAAAAGAATAAGATGTGACAAAACTTTTATCATAACAATTTTTTTTATATTAAACTTTAAGTAAAAATAATAAACTTATAAATCTTTTTTTGATATTAGAGGACATATAAAGTATTATAATAAACCATAATCTGAAGATGTATGAAATATAAAAAGTTTATCAAAAAAAAAAAAAAACGAAATGAATAAGGATAAGAATAAGTAATTGGGTAAAAAGTATGCCCACTTTACATATTGATAATGATAAAATATTAAGAACATAAAAATTTTTCTTCTATTCACATCTCCATTTTTTGAATCTAATTTTTATTTTAAAGAAACTAAAACTAATTTGTTAACTTTAAAAGTTTTTTTTTTAACTTTGCTTGATAGATATTCAATGAATTGTAGGAAACTAAATAACTAGGGAGAATAGTTTTAGGAAATGTAGGAAATTAAAAAAGTAAAAAGATAAGATTTGAAAAGTTTTTCATATACGATAAAAAAAAAAGATGAAAAAGAGAGAGATAGAAAGAATATTAAGCAATGATAATAAAAAAAAAGGACGATAAAAAAGTTTTTAAAAAGATTACTGGTAACTCTTCTATTAGGAGAATTTAATAATACAACATTTATTATTATTCCTATAATCATAATAAAAATGTATGATTTTAAATTGCTGTGATATAAATATATATAATATATATATATATTTATTAGAACGCCAACTATTTTAACAATTCAATTTAACTTAGCCTATTTTTATATGAAATCAAAAAAAAAAAAATAAATAAAAAATCTTTAACAAGTAAAAATATTTCCAGTATTCCCTCCTTTGAGAGTGATAAAATAATTGAACAAGAAATAGATATATAATTTATATATATAATCACAAATTTTTATCATACATCAAACATTTTTGATAAAGATTGCAAATGTTATATTTAAGAAAAGAATACATATATTATAATTTAATGATTTCAATGTGTTAATAGATACTAAAATTTATATAAAAATGTTTAAAAATATATATTTTTTTTTAATTTGTTAAATAAATAAAAATTACCTTTGGATATTTTTATAATGATAAATACAAATTTAATAATAAAATATTTTTATATAAAAAAAAGTAATAAAAATATAAAATATTAGGCTTCTTAATATATTTTTAAATTAACCTAATCCATCACCCCAATTGACCAGGGTATTCTGGAGGAGATTTTAATATATATTAGTATAACTTAGATAATATTTATATAAATATATATATATACATGTATGTGACCAAGAATTATAAAAACGAGATTGATAATAGAATATTTTTTAGCTTAACAAATAGTTTAGAAAGTATATATATATATATAATATAAATATCTTTCTCTTACTAATATATAAATAATATTTTAACTACTTTAATTATAATGACCTACCTATTATCAAAAATATTGACTTGTTTTAACTTTTTGTACAAACACATGTCTAATATTAAATTTTTAAAGAATCTTTAACAAGTTATTTAAAAGAAATGATATCAATACATATCTATTATATTATTATTATTATAACTATATGATGGTCAAATTAAAATATTACAAAAATTTATTAACATTTAAAGTGATAAAAATAATAATAACGGTTTAAATTTCCTTGTAAAAAGATAAACATATTATAATGTATTTTAAAAATATGTGAATATGATTATATTGACTTTTATTTATCAGTAAAATATAAGTACCCATTTTTATTATTTATGGTATATCTATTAATAAAAATATTTTGGAATTATAAAAGTATTGTTAAGGTGTATATATTCCACAAATGATACAAATATAATTTTCAAGTTACTTGTAAATAGAATAATAATTATTAATTTATATTACTTAATCATAAGGTCAATTCAATGAATATTTAATGTTGATTATCTATACAGTGATAAGATATAAAATGTAGAAAATAGTATAAATGGATTTTGTGAAAGTAATCACTAGCAATTGGGTAATTATAATTGCTATTATTATTATTATTATTGAAACATGATATATATATGAATGTAATAATAGATAAACAAACAAGGAGGTAGGTTATATTAAATAAAAGGATTTTTGTAAACAATATTTTACTCAAAGTTATTGATAAATATATAAATATAAATATATATATATTATGAGACAGATGTCTCAAATTTTTATAAAATGAGAAAAGGTAATTTAAATTTCTTTTACATTATCATTAATTGTAATAATAAAGAAACAATAATATATATCTAATTATCAATTACTTTTACCATAAAATTTTAAATAAAATTAAACAAAAAAGAAGAATTAATTTTCAATCATTTATCTCAACAATACTTTAATATTATTTTGATTAACTCATAATTTGATTTATCTTCAACAACCATCACAAATAATTAAATGATTAAAGTTCTCTTAATTAGATGACGTAATTATATTATATAATATTCTTTATATCTATTGTCATGAATAATTGAAACCCCATGATACATATTTTATATGATATCACCAAGGCAAATCTTCTTTTTAAAACGTCATACTATCACTTATTATTCTTTACTAAAAAATAACAATAAAAAAAAATATATATAATATAAAAGAATAATTGGAGAAGAATTTTTTTATTTATCCTTTGTATTTAAATTATATGCCCTTTTATAAAATATCTTTCTCATCTTAATGAATAATGAAACTTTATTCTTCCTTTTCCCTAAAATAGCTTTATTTTTTTCTAATTTCATTATTTTTATACTTTACATCAATACTATTAAACTTTTTCATGATATCCAAATATATACTATTTATCACCAAAAAAAAAAAATTCTATTCTCTATAAATATTTTTTTTATTAAAAAAAAAAGCTAAACTTGAAAATGAGATTGACGAAATGATACGCATTAAATATCTTTTTTTATTTTTTTTTATCTTCAAAAAAAAGATGATAACAGTTTAATGAAAGTAAGTTTATTGAGGAAATAAAAACATTCCTGAAAAAAAAAGTGGCATAAACATAAACAAAATATCTATATTTTAACACAATTATTATATCCTTTTTATTAACTTTATATGGTATAACATATTTCAGTTAAAGGAAAAAAAAACTTATATAATCATTTTTATCATAACAAAAAAAAAACAATAAACATAATATTTTTTTTCTCTTATTATAATAAAAAAAATATATATATATATTATTATTACGATATCATTTTAAGTACATAAAAAATAGTAATTAAAAAAATAATTATTAAAAAAAAAACCCATCCCTGTAGCGTTATTTATTTTTTTATTAGTTAGAAAAAAAAATGGTAAAAAAATCCCTTCAATAAAGAAAATAACAAAAAAAAATTTTTTTTATCACACTCTCTTTGTCTACATGGAAAAGGAGAACAAAATCACTACAAAATTATCTTTATGTAATGCAATCATATATATACAAAGTGGATATGAAACTTCTATTTTATTTTGTTGTCTCCACTCAACAACAATTTTTCTGTTCTTCTATTTTGAAAAATAAAAAAAAATTAAAAAAAAAAAAGAAGAAGAATATAAAGATAATTCTCGCTTCTGATGTTGATGGCGTGTCTGGAGAAAGGAGAGAGCGCGCGCCTTAACATGACATCAGAAGAAAAAGGACAACAAATCGTAGGGAGAGGAAATCTCTCTCCCAGCGACAATTGATTTTTTTAATTTCAAAATATATATATACAAATATAAAATATCATATCGCATGTTTTTTTTTTTTTTTTTTTGAGATTTAACTATTACAAAATTGGTATTTTTTTTCTTTTATAACTTTATATCTAAACTTTTTTTCCTAAAATCAAAATTTATCATTATATTTAAAGGTGTGTGTCTGTATGGTATGTTTCACAAGATTTATTATCACGTTATAGACTGTTAATAAACCTTTTTTTTATTTTAATATACTCATCTTCTTTTTTTTTTTGATAAACAATAAAAAAAAAAGAAGAGATCATAAATAAAGGTCACCTTTATTTTAAAATATATATATTTTTTTTAAATAAATATTAAAAAAACAAAAACGTCATCATAAGTTTTTTTGAGATAATATATTTAAATAATTTTTGATAGATTTGAAATTTTTATCATCTTTTCTATTGACAAAGTATATATAATATATTATATATATATATATGTATGCCTTTCAAAACCCATATATTATATAATCAAACAAAAAAAAAATAATAAAAAAATACATTTGACACGAGATATTTTTTGATATTAATACATTAAAAGTTTAACCAAAAGCATCAAAGAAGTATATTAATGATAAAAAAAATGACATATATTTTTTTTCGCCTTCTGGTATAATCAGTTTAAACCTCAAAAATCAGTAGACAATATTCCATAGATCATTTAATTTTTTTTGCTGATTATTCTTTAATCAACAACAATTAATAACTCTCTCTTACCCTTTTGATTCCTGACCCTCCTTCACGTGATGGTGATAGCTATATGGAGATAGGTTCTCCTTTCCATTTACACCCATTGTACATACACATTTTCCAGTTATTTTTTAGCGTCTAGCGGCGTTGTAACGATACTACTAACTTTTTCATTGTCAACAACACCATTCACAAGGAGAGTATGAATAAAAAAAAAAAAGATGTCAAGTCAAATGTTGGAGATAAAAAAAAGCATTCTTTTTATTATAATCCAACGTTTTTTTATATTGTGATACACAAATTTATTTTCATAAAATGATTGAAAGTACACTCGCGAGTAATACTATTCGACAAAAAAGAAAAATATCCTATCTAGAGTTCTCTCTTTTTCAGATTATTTTATTGGAAATGAATCTTATGGTGATAGATAGTAATGTATAGGCAGGTAAATCATATATATATATAAATTGAATTTGTTTTCCCATTAGAAAAATACTCTTTTTTTTTTGAATAGATACTCTTTTTTTTTCCTATCATCTGAGGTACTTTTTTTTTTGTCAAAACACACTCTCTATTTATATATAATGTTATGGAGAGAGGAATTGTTTATGTTTCGTAAAAAAAAAAAGATAGAGTAGATATAAATATATCTATATATGTGTATTTTTATACACTTTTATTTCTTTTTTTTTTTTTTTTATTATTAACGGCAGTTTTCTTATACATAATGGTATTTGAGATAAGCGGGATTGCCTTGATTATTGTAGGCGCTTTTTATTGCTACTTCCTTTTGTGTAATTTTCGATATATATATAATATTTATAAATATCATGCTTCCTTATTCTATTTTTTTTTAATTCTTAATCGCCTCCCTCATTTAATTTTTTCTCCCTTTTTGTTTATGTAAAGTGAATTAATAGTTTCACTCTTGTTATTTTATTATTAAGTAGGCAGAATTTTATGAATACATTTAATATTTTTTTTTTACTGTTCATTTGTTTTTTTTTTCTATCTCTTTTTTTTTTCCTACCCCTTTCTCCTCCTTTTAGCCCCTTTTCAATCTCTTAAAGTAGGGATTAAAAAACAATGAAAAACATGATAAAATGTTTATGTTCATAGGCCAAAAATTGAAATTTGTTTTTATCAACTACACGCTTCTGAACAGTGCCCTTGTTTTTTTTTTTTACTCTTTTCTCAAAAATATATTTAGCTATAGTTAAACGTTGTGCCATAAAAGAGGCGGTCTAAAGAAGCAAAAACAGCTGATACTGAAAACTGCCGTTGTCTACCCAGATAGAGATGAATATACCTTTCTTATCACGTCGTCCCGTTTTTGTTGTCGCAAGCGCCATCTAATGATGCCATTTTTTTTTTTTCTTCTTTTTCAAACACCACTACAAATATTTTTTTCCTCTCTTCTCCCTATTTAGTTTATTACACATTCCAAAACATATTTTTTTACAAGTTTTAATTTTATTCATTAACTAACTTTTCTCTTACCATAATAGTTGTTGTGTAATGAGTAGCGAGACTTTGACAAAAACAACATAACATCACACGACCCTTTGGCACAACACCAGCTATTTTTTTTTAGATGTTTTTATATAAATATTTTGTCTTTCTCTCCACATATATATATATATATATATTTATTCATTTTTATTTTTCCTTTTTTATCAAAATCTTTCTATTTTTTTTTTTTTTATTTTTAATTTTAGAAACTGTTTCAATTATTTCCTTCTATAATGACTCATCATGATTCCTTGGAATCATTGGGATCAGCATTGTCATTTATTCAAAATGGTTCACCATCTCTATTACAACATGTTGAACCATCTCCATCAACATCTGAAGATCCTTTAAAAGGAATAACCAAAGAAATGAAATTAACAATTGTTGATTTGGTAAGACAATCTCCATGTATATGGAATTACAATAACCCTGAATATCGATCAACTCCCTCTAAAAGAGCTGCATGGAATAAGTTAGCAAATCAATTGAAAAATGATTATCCTGAAACTCCTATACTTCATGATCGTATGTTTTATATATTTATTATAATATACTATTTTTATCATCCATTTATTTTTCTTCTATATATATATAAATAATTTTTTTTAAGCTGATATGGTTAAGACAGTGTGGAAAAATTTATTAGACTATTGGCGTGTTGTGGATAAGCGGATGATCCATAAAGATTCAAATGCTGAGCCTAGTTGGACATATTATGACCATATGAATTTCCTAAAACCAGTTCGTGGAACAGAACTTATCAAAGCACGAAACTCAAGAAGAGATGCAAAAGCTATTAAAAGAGAAAGAAGCAAAGATGCTGAGACACCAGAACAACAACCAAACACCATATTTCAACAGTATATTAAAGGATTTGAAGCACTACAAAATCAATGGTCAACATTTCATCCAGAAGTCGAAATACAACCAAGACCTACAACAACTACAACAACGACGTCGGCAACGACAACAGCAACAACTGACAAAGAAAATGACTCCATCATTGAGTTAAAAAGAATAAAAGTTGACAGTGAATCGGATGGCAATACAGCTTCGGATGAGAGAGCAGATGAGGAAACGTATAGGCATTTTTCCGTGGATTATGACGAACTAAACATTGACGATATTGCTAAGTACAGTACGTTTGCACTTTAATACTATTTTTTTTAATGATGTTTCACATTATATACATATATATTTATACACTCTCTTTTTTAGTTGCTGCGTTAGAAACAAGACTTCAAAGTGTGAAAAGAGGAGATAGAAAAAATTATATAACATGTCTAAAGAAAGTATGGGATGTTGTGTTTGAGTATGAGTTGCAGGCTTTAAATAATCAAGACCATGAAGTTGTGTAAATATAATATATATTATAACAAGATTTTTTTTTTCTTAATAACAAAAATATTTTATTGTACATTTGTATCATTTTTAAAATGAAAATAAACAAAAAAAAATTTTATGCTAATTTCAAAGATGTTTGTAGAGACAAAAGATAGATTTACTTTCTATGGATATAAACAAATTAAATAAATTTCTAGATGGATTGATGGAAAGAGAGTTGTTTAGCTATTTTATTCAGTCATCTGTATCAAGTATGAAAGCCTTGGGAAGAGTAATTTCATCTTTACCAGTTTTAGATTTTAAATCTTCTTTTTTAGAAGCTTCCTTTTGATTTTTTTTAAGAATCTCCTTAACTTCTTTAACTTCAAAATATCTAAAATCTCCAAGATTTTCATCCCATCTATATACAATTTTATCATGTATAACTAATCCAAGTATCTTCCATCCAACAAAAAATAGAACAAAACTAATAGCTAATTTTTTATGTCCTAACTAAAAAAAAAATAATAATTTATAAATATATTATAGCATCAAAAGTTAATATTAGTAAAAAAAAAAGTATAACACCTACATCTTTATAGTTATAACGATTCTTTGGAACCAATTGGCGTATCTTTTGCCTATACAATCTTCTCCATTCCCATAAAATCATTTTTGTCCAAAAAAAAGGAAGGGGCCAAATTAATGATATATTGGTTTAGCAAAACAAAAGGTTTATAAAAAAAATACAACAATAGAACAACAAGAATAACAAAAAAATGTTTTTTTTAACATTCAGTATAGAGTAAAGAATAAATTTTTTTTCTTTTTTACTCTTTTAACTGCTTGCCTTGAGGGCTTTGCAAGGAAGTAATCCAAAACGTTTTTTTGTTAAAATTCTGTACTTTGAAAATTTATCTTCTGGTGAGAATTTAGCTGGATGAGCAGATAATGTCAATTTTCCTTCTGGAGAATGTTTCTACAAATAAAAATGTGTTAGAATTCAATTTCTACATAACATACCTTTAAAGTATAAACGCGATGGCCTTCTTCGTTAAGATAGTATTTAAGATACATTTTTTTTAGAATATTAAGAAAAGGAGTGATAAATTATCGATATAAAAATTAATTTAAATCCAAAATTAACAAAAAAAATGGAGTAATATTTTTAATAAAAACTGTACACAATCTTCCAATGTTTTATATAAATCAGATCAAACAGTCGTTTGAGGAAACATAAACAAACTTGATAAATTTTTTATTATCTATTTTTTTTTTTTTGTTTATAATTATCAATTTTCATTTATCTATTCTCTCATTAAATTATCACAGAATACTAATTTTTATAAAAGAAAAATGTGAATCCTTAAAAAAAATATACATTCTATATTTTTCACTCTTAAACATTTTGTAATCTTTTCCCATAGGAAAATGGTAATGTTTTTTTTTAGCATTCTTCTTTATATGATATGATAGACATCAACAAGGCACATAAAATATATAATATTTTTTTATACCTCAACGATTAATAGCTTTTTAATGGTACCCTACTTTTGATAAACAACTTTAAAAAAATTTATCAAATCCTCATCTATACATATTATCTTTTGTGTTTTCTTATATTAATTAATATTCTTTTTTTTCCTCACATAATTCATTTTCTATTTTTTTGACCTTTTCTATTTTATTAATACCTACATAAATATAATATTTACTTGTTGTATTCTTCTTAACTTTATCTCTTACGTAACATCACTTTACATATGCTGTATATTAATTTATATGGGATGATAAGATAAGAACTATTTAATTTTTTCTTTCGATAAATTTTTTTTTTTACCATTAAACAATATATTGAAAGAGAAACAAAAAAGACAATATTTTGTACTTAACATATTTTTTTTTTTTTAAATTAACTTATTATTAACATTTCCTTTTCATATTTTTTAAATTAATTTTTGGTTTGTAGTAATATAACGTTATTTTATTAAACAAATGCACTTAAATTAAGAAAAGAAAAAAGATAAATTAAAAATTTTTTTTATTAATTTAAAAATGTGTAGTATAACTTTGAAATAAATAAAAAAATTTACAACAAAAATATATAACTTTTTTTTATATAAATATTTATTATAAAATGCAATGGCAATTGACTTTTGTTTGGAGTATTTTAATTTTTTTTTTACAAAGGTCCAGACCCAAGTGTATCAAAAACGTAGTCCCATAAATTTGTTGTTATACCAAAACCTACATCAAAATTTTTAAAATGATGATTATGATGGTAAACTTTTCTGTAATGTGCCAATGTATTTGGTTTAAATTGAGCATGGTGAAGCCAATAATGTGTGACATCATAACCTATATAAGCACAAAGTTTAGCTGCAGCAAAACAACAACATATATCCCATGGAAGGATACTTGTATATAAAAAATAAAAAAAGCCAACTATAAAAAGAGCTGGAGTTGGGGGAAAAACTAATCTATCTCCATCAAAAGGTGTCTTATGATGAAGACCATGAGCCAAAAAATGAAAAAGTATTTGATTTGGACTTTTAAGATTTGGTTCCCAATGAAAAACATATCTATGAAGAAGATATTCAAGAAGTGTCCATGCTAAAGCTCCTAGAATAAATAAAGTAAATGAATATATCAATCCGAGACTTGTTCCATATTTTGTAGTCATTAGATAGATTCCCTGTATTCCAAAAAATAAGACAACTGGCATCCATACTAATGGAACAATATACCATGGTGTTCTAGTTAAACGTTCCAAAAAATCACTCTCAAATAATCTTAATGTTCCATCATATGGTTGATGTATCCATCTAATATAATCTTCACCAAGTGTACCAATACTAGCTAGTATAGGTTTTCCTTTTTCAAGTAATGGATCTTTTTCTTGTTCTTTATCAACAGAATATTGTTCCAACATATTATAGGCTGCAGATGAGTGTTCATGTTTAACACCTAGTATTTTATCTTGTCCTCTCATATATCTATCAATCTCACTACCAGCTAACCTTTCAAGAACTTTAACTCCTCCCGGATGTTTAGAGGCAAACTGTCTTACATCATAATATCTTCCATTTAAGGACAAAAATAGTGGTTTTTCATTCATGTTTTTTAACTTTTTTTTTTTTTAAACTACTTTGTGATTTTAATATAGTCACAATTATATATATATATGTATATATAAGGGAAAAAAGAAAACAGTCACAAAGATACACACACAGAAACCTGAAAATTTAAATATACATCACTTTTTTTGAAGTTGAAAAAATGTTTAATAACGAGAAAAATAAAATTATATATTCAAATGTAATATATGTTGGAAAAAAAAAATTGAAATGATATACATTGACATTATTTTACAAATATAGCAAAATATATATATTTATATATATATAATAAGGGAAAAGAAATATTATAAATGGTTAAAATATATAATAAAAATGATACGTTTAATAATAAAATAAAATTTAAGTGAATAATTAATAAGGAAATTAATTTTTAAGATATATTAATTTTAAAATATATTTTGAAAAGTAAAAAAAAAAAAAATTAAAAATTATAGAAATATATATAAATGTAAAAATTTTATAAACTTAAAAATTTTTTATAGTTTAAAGACAGCTATTAAATGATATAACAAGAATAAAAAATTATATATATATTAAGAAATAAATATATATAATTATATTCTTAAGAATTAAATAAAATTTATAGTGGATGTATGCCATACTTCTAAAACACCTTTCCTAGAAGTATTCCCTTTAAGATTGACGATAGAAAAGTGTATCTTTTATAAAATAAATTTACAAAAATTTTATAAATAAATAAAAAGATAGATAAAATATATAGGTATATGGAGAAATAAATAATAGTTAAAAAAAATATATATATAATATAATAAATTAATAATTATTAACATTAAAAAAAAATATTATATTAATAAATAAAGGATGAGTAAAGGATGAATAAATGTATGTAAAAAAATAATAAAAATTATATCTATAACAATATATGAATGAAATATATTTTATTATATTTAAATATAAAAAGGGTTTTGTAAACGTGATAAATGTTAATGTTAATGATGAATATAATGATTAAGATAAGAACCGGTACAATTGTATCAAAGTTTTGAGGTTAAAAAGTGTACCTTTCTTTCTACATTTATAAATAAATGTTGATCTTTCAAAGTTATTACTTTAGTAAATAAACATAAAATTTATTTAACTTTTATTTATCTTTTGTTTTTAATAATTATAATTAGTAATCTCTATCTTTGTTAAACATTAAAAATAATAATAATATATCTATTAATTTTTTTTTAAAAAATAATTTACCTTAATAAGATATTATTTTTAACTAAATTTTTTAATATGTAACACGAAATGACTTATTTTTTTTATATTTTTATAAATTAAATAACTTGTTTTTATAAACAATTCTAAAAAAAAAATTAATAATAATAGTAATATTTAAATATATAGAAAATAAATATTATTAACAAAAATTACATGAATAACTACATTGTGTTCTCATAAATTTTGGTATCCTCCGACAAAGATCCCCATTTTGTTGGAGCCATTTTTTGCAAGTTGATCTAATATCATAACATGATCCTTGTTTAATATTATCAATCTCATATTGTATTTCTTTCTCTGGAGAAAGGTAAAAAAAAATATAAATAAGTAAATATTAAAATAATAAAATATTTTGTTAAGAAAAATTTTTAGTTAAGAAAGAATATTCTTAAAATATATAATTATGTGAAAGGAAAAAAAAAAAATTTTTGTATAAAATAAGTTTTATAAATATTACACTTTTAATATTATCACAGTACATATAGGTTTATATATATATATATATGTATATAATAGAGAGAATGACAAAAATGTTTAGGGTTATTTGGTAACATATAATGTGCATATTAATGATAAAGTAGAGATTTTGATTAAAAAGTTGGATTTTTATATTCTTCTTTTTATAGTGTTATACTTTTAGATATAATGAAAATATATAGTTAGATATAAAGATGATATAGAAAAATTGGAATGACAATAAAAATATTATATAAGTGTTATAGAAATAATAAAATGTGTTTATTAAAATTTATCAAAATGTGCTTTTTTTTTGAAATTAATACTTTTTAAATAAAAATTTGGTTATAGTGTGTAGTTGTGAGTATATATGTCATTAACATTCCTCTCTTTTTATAGTTTTTTTTTATTTTATTTTTTTATTTTGGGTTTCTCCTTCATAATATATACATTTAATTTTTTTTGTTGTTTAAAATTTAGTGATTTCTACTCTTTGTATTATTTATCTTCTGATAAATATATACATGATTCTTTTTCTCTACTTTACTTACCCCTCAAAGGTTGATTTGAAAATCTTTCTATTATCGCATCAGCTACAACTTTTATCCCTACCCATGTTTCTGTGGCTGTTGGTATTAATTCACGTTCTTTTAAAATAAAACCATCCCAATCTATTAAAAAAAGAAATTAGTTATTATATTTTTTTTTTACATTAAAAAAAACATACTATGTTCATCTGGTCTTAATTCAAGAAGATAGACAAATTTTATTTTTGCTTTTAATTTTGCCCAATCTTCTGAACCACCTGAAGCTGGATATAATGTATCAGCACCACTACCAACAACATATTCAGTTCCATAAAGTTGTTTTAAAGCTTTAGCAGCTTTCATACCAATACTATAAAGATCATTTATATCACCAGGATATGAATCTTTTTTATGGCCATATGGATGAATCCATATTTGTGAATAGGTATGTAAAGTAACAAAACCATCAAATCTTCCATAATATTTTGGAGAAAAAATAGTATCTCTAACAGCTCTAAAAATAAATAATTCTTAATCTTCAAAAAAAAAAAATATTATTTTGAAAAGAATTTAAAAGTACTACTTTATTATATTTACATAATTTTAATCACTAAACTAAATAATACTTACGCTGATTCTGGTTCTGAAAATGGTGATTCACCTTGGTATATCTCTGAACATGGATCATCACTTGAACCTGATTCTAAAAATAATAGCAAATTTCATTATTATTATTATAATTAATTATATATAAAATATACCTTTAAAATGGAAATCAAAGTTTCTATTTAAATCTACACCTCTACAACATCTTTTTCTACCCCAATCATCTGTAAAACATTTAGGTGGACTTCTATTTTTTCTCCATAATCTAATAGAGGGAGAAAAATAAGAACGTGAAAATTCATAACCATCAGGATTAAGAGATGGTATAATAATCCATGTAATTTTATCTACATAATTTGTTATATTTCTATCATTTCCATATCTTGAAGTTAGTTGATGAATAAAATATAATGCTGTATGGGGAGCTGCCCATTCACGAGCATGAATACCACCATCAATCCAAAAAATTCTTTTTCTCCTATCATTACCACCAATCTTTAAAATGACAAAAAATTAATTATAAAAAAATTTTTTTTTGTAAATATTACCTCAATACCATCAATATTTCTTCCTTCATGTGTCTTTCCAATAGTTATATATTTTGCAATATGTGGATATTTTAAAGTAACAGCCTTCATCCATCTTTGCATCTTTGGATATGAAGAGTATGTATGAAAGTTATACTTTTCATCAGCTGTCACATTTGTAGAATCATCATATCGATAATGACTCTCAAATAAAATTTGATTTCTCTTACTTAAAGTTTCTCTTTCTTCAATTAATCTTTAAAAAAATTTAAACAATAAATTAATAATAACATTAAATATTTTAAAAACAAAACTTACCTTTGTACATCATCAACAATAACATAATTTGAAATTCCTTCATTATTTAATGTATCTTTAAATGTTTTATGATCATTTTCTTCAATCATAATGTCAACAGATGAAAACATAGACGTTGGTTTTTTCCAAAAATCCATCTAATATAAGAGAAGAAAAAAAAATTTTAAGTAAGAATTTGGTAACAAAAAAAAAGACTTACTTTAATTCCTTTAGAATGATCACGATATAAAATTAAAAGATAATTTAACTGTTCATCAGTTTCAGGGATAGCTCTAATAACTTTATACTTTTTACCAGTAATTAAAGAATCTTCAATCCATGAAGAATTATATTTAGGAGTTATATTATCTTCCTCAGTAGATACCTGATTCCCCCTTGAGAGATATATTATAGTACAAAAAATAATTAAATAAAGATAATTTTTTGAAATTATCATGTCTACTAAAAAAAAAAGAAAAAAGATAAAAATAATTAAATAGTAAATTTAAATTGAAGTTATTTATAAATTAAATAAAATATTTTTTTAAATAGTAATTTTGTGTAAATATAAATATTTTGCAAAATATAACCTTGTAAAAAAGTTTTCTCTTTCATCTTAATTGTTAAAATAAAAATAGTCTGATTAATTATTAAGTTTCTATCTTACTTTGATAAATTATTTTCTTATTTATTGGTAAATGAATGAAAGTAATTTTAAAAAAGATATAATGTCTACTTTAAAAAGTTATCTATTTTAATTAAGAGCAATTACAATTATGGATATAAAAAAAAAGATACAAAATTAACGACAATTTAAATAATTTATAATTATCGTCAAAATGTATTATAAGTTACCGTCCATTTTTATGGCTAACTTAAAAAAAAAATTTTTTTACCTTCAAATATCTTTAGATATTATCTAATAAAATGATTTCTTTTTTAATTTTAATTAATTAACATGCATTTAAGTAAGAAAATAAGAAAGTGTATATATGATAAAATCAAAAGATAAAGAAATATATGATAAAATTAATTTTAAAAAAAAAGTTTAATAATTATATTCTTTTTAAACTTGATTTTCAGCTACATATACCTAATAAGGGCAAATGATATTTAAAATATTTAATATCTTCTACCAACAAACATTTTCCTTTTTAAATTAACCTGTACCAACATATTAATTAAACACTTATAATAGTTTTAAATTTTAAAAACAATAGGGAAAAGTTTATGGAAGAATTTAAAATGAAACATGTTATCATTGTAAAATTACTTAATAATTTAAATAAAAATAATACAATAAATTTCTTTTAGCAAATTCTTTAATATTCATAATACTTATATTTTATTATTTCTCAAGAACAAGTTTTGACCATACTTTATTCTAATTCACTATCAAAAATAATTTCCTTCTTCTTCTTTTTACCTTCAATTAATAAAGAAAATTATTACATTCACCTATATTTCATTACAAAACAATTATTACATAAAAATTTTTTTTTTAATTCATTTATTTAAAACATTAATTTTTAAGAACAAAAAAAAATTTATAAAATCTTAATGATGTATATATATATATTAATAATAAAAATACTATATCTTTATTTAATGACACTAATGTATAATATATATACATATTTTAATATATATATATACCTATATCTTTTTATATACAATGATAGAAAAATAATAATATAATAATAAAATTATATAAATTTTTTTTATATATATACAAATATAAAATTAAATTACCCCTTTATTTTTTTTTTCTCATCTTATTTCATTTTCTTTTTTTTTTCTTCTAAAGATGGGTAAAAAAAAAATGTATGGCAATATTAATTGTTAAGATGTTTAAAAAAAAAGTAAATAAATTTATTTATTTGGTATTTTTCCTTTATTACCACTCTCCACTGTCTTTGGATGCCATTTCATTTCAGAAGTTTCTTTATCACCATTTCCTATTTGATGTTTCTTTTTACGATTTTTTAATGAACTTATTAATCTATCAAAAACTGTAAGGAATGCTGGTAAAAATACAAGACCATGTAAATTACATAATATTACTGTTATTATCATTGTTTTTACAAATACCTTAAAAAATTAATTAATATTAAAATTATAATACTTTTTTTTAAAAAAAAATAAAAATTACCTCAGCCATATAAAGTTTTGGAAATATTAAACTCATAACACAAAGTGATGTTGAGACACCAGCTTGAATTGCTGGAAAAGCAACACTACCAAGACAGTTAGCTAATCTAACTTCAGGTGTAGAATCTTCACCTTCCTGTAGGCAGGCTTGATAATAATGATATGAAACATGTGCTGGTATATCAACACTAAAACCAATAGATATAATCATTGCTGCCATAGTAATTGGATCAAGATCAATATCCCACCATGATAAAATTCCAAGAATACCAACAGAAATTGATAAGACACATGATGATGACATGAAAACAGTAAAGAAAGAATTTAAGAAAACAAAACAAACAAAACTCATACAAACCATTGTACCAACAACAGATTGCCAAGTATCTGTTGGCATATTATTTATTAAATCTAAAAATACTCCATCTTCATGAAAAACATGAGCATCAATATCTTTATATTTATCAACAATATTTCTCCATGATCTTAATGTTTCACCTCTTACAACCCATATTGAATTTTCCTCACCATGAAATGATGCTGTGAAGAAAAATTTATCCAAATTTGTTTTATTTGTTAATGAATTATTACTTATTTTTATAAAACCACTCCAAAAATCATATTCTGGCCATCTAACAAATGTTGGTAAATCTTCTGATTTATAAACTTTTGCATAATCTTGATCATTCATTGATGTTGATGGTTGTGATATTCCATCAATAGCAAAATTAGATGACTCAGATTCATCTTCACCATCCTCTTCAAAACTTTTTTCAAATGTTATAAAATCTCTCATAAAATATTGTGTACCAATAGCACCCCAACTTCCATTTAATCCTTCCATATCTCTAACTAACTGATTAACTTTTTTCATTTCATTTACATGTGATAAATTTCCAGGTTTATTAACAAAAATTGTTGCCTGCATATAATATGGTATAACATGTTTAACTCTTAAATCATCTAAAACAATTAAAGGTGAATCTAGGGCAAATAATTTTTGTGTTGATAAATTTATTCGTATTTTTGTTATTCCCCATATAGCAAGAGCAATAAATATAAAATATATTAATATTGTTAGACCAGCAACAACTTTATGAGTTACAAAATTAACATATGCTTGCATTGATTCACTAACAGCATGTTTTGTTGTTTCATAAAATTTACTATTTTGTCGATTTAATGTATTATGCCTTCCACCAACAACACCATGACTTCTATTTTCTTTAGCTATTTGTGCTCTTTCAACACGTTCTTGTTTAATTTCATACCTTCCAACAAGGCACATTAAACCAGTATAAAATGTCATCTGATAAATAAACATAACAAACATTGTTGTTAAATTACCAAGACAAAGTAAAGTAATTTCTGGTGATCCTGTAAAACAACCAACTAAATCAGCAAAAATATTTGTTAAAGCTGATATCATAATAGCTGGACCAACTTCTGATAAAACTTCTGCCATTCTATAAGATACTGTACTATTTCTTCTACTTGGAGCCTCACGACAATGTTTTGTAACACGTTGCCATTCATGAATCATTAAATAACTTGAATCAACACCAATAGATAATGCCAAAAATGGTATAACACATAATATTGAAGCAAATCTCATTTGACAAAGAAATAAAATTGCTAATGCTGTAGCACAAGCCATAAATGGTATTATACAAGCACATATTGCTAACATAACTTTTACTGGACTACATTGATGCATATAATATGCTCTTATCATAACAGAAATAATTGAACATGCACACATAATAACAAAACCAATAGTTAAATATGGTAAAAGTGATGTACCACCACGAACCATTTCTTCTTCAACATATGATTGTGAATATACATGAACAATTAAATTATCTGATTTATAAGTTTCTTTAAAATATTTAACTATAGCCATTTCATATGCTTTAACATCACTATCAATCCAATCTTTTTGATGAGCTGCTCTAAATTGAAATGAAATAAGTTTTAAACTTTTAATATTTGTTACTTTTCTTAATTCATCCTCTGTAAGTCTTTTTTCTCTTTTTTCATTTTTATTTGATAATGATTCTTTTTTAGTTGTAACTTTTAAAGAAGTTGTTGATTGAATTGTTGTTGTTGTAATATTATTTTTAATTAAATCTTTATTTTTATTATCTTTTAAAGTTTTATTATTATTACTATCATCATTATTATCATCAATAGGAGCAATAGTAGTTTCTTCAAGATTTTCATTAGTTGATTGATTACTAACAGTTTCATTAACAAAATCAAGTCCAAAAAAGTATGGTTGTAAAGAAACTTTTCTTCCAAAAAGCATAGAAATTGGATAGGATAATTTTATACGATCATTTAAAGGTTCCCCATTAGTGGCAGCTTCACTTTGGATCATGAAACCATTGTAAAAATGTCTAACAGGTTCATTGATATTACAAAAAGAATCACAAAACTCGTTAAAGGAATATGTCTTATTAGACACTGAATTGTACATTGTTATATTTCCTGATGTTATGTCCAAAATCTAGAATTTTAATTTGATTATTATTAGTGTGAAAATTTATATATAATTTTTTTTTTAAAATAAACTATTAAAAAAAAATTCTTTTTTTGTTTAACTAACTAAGATTACATTTAAAAATATTTTGTTTTATTTTTTTTTTTTAGTATAAAAAAAAAACTTACATCAACAGTTTCTTTTAAAAGATTTTGACGTAACATTGTACCTTTATCTTTAGCTTCAATATATAAATATACTGCTACAGATAAACCATCATGTGAAAAAAATTCTTGATATGTAGAATATTCAAGGCGACCCCTAGCACCATAAGGACTATAACCAGTAATATCATTTAATTGTGGTGTTAAAAATATTTTTAACATTCCTAGAAGTGAAATTATTATACATATAACAACCATCTGCCAATCATACTCAGCAACATAATACCCCCATGATTTATATTGTTTTATGATAAATTTAACAAAACGTTGATTACCCTCTAAATTCCCTTTTTCAGCCATCAAATCAAGAGATCTCTGGCCAACTAAAAGTGAACCTCTCCTTCTTTCTGGAAATGCTCTTCCAGTAACTCTTCTCCTAGGATCTTGACTAGCAGCTGATGATAATTTATTTGCTGCATTTTTTGCTGTAACACTAATATGAGATGGTGGTAATGGAAAGGTACTTGATGCATTACTTAAAGTTTCTTTTAATTCCATTTTTGGAGAATGATTAGGTGAGATTGCCGGTCGATCAGTTACACCAACACACAAAGTATGCATACCATCTTCATTGATTTCAGATGCCAATTGAACAGGATCTGGTGAATCTCTACCACCAGAGGTATTTTTTTCCTCCATCATACCTACTAATTTTTATTATTATTATAAAAAAAAAAAATTTTATAAAACAATAAAATATTATTTTAAAAAATGTATGTTTTAGTTATAGAAATAAATTAAAACGAGTTTTTAAAAAGAAAAATTATAATATATTGTCATTTGGGAAAAATAATATAAAGTCAAGGAAAATATGTTGTTATTTGATTTGAGGAGTGAAAATAATAATATAGAAAAATAAAAATCACTCTATGATAAATTCAATAAAAATTTAATGTAAAATAAAAAAAAAAAACAAGAAATAATTACACATTTTTAACAAGGTGACAAGAAACAATAGTAAAATGAAAAGTATTTAGGAAAGGGAATAATTAGGCAAATACAGAAGCAGTTTCAAATATATTTTAACATATAAAAAAATGTTAAAGAAAGACTTGATAGGTTATTATAAAATAAATACTTACGTAATACAAGAAAGGGGTAAAAGTGGTAAAAAAAAAAGAAAGATATTTTATCAAAAATAATTAATATGTGTATTAAAGTTTTTGTTGTAGTTAATGTATGATATTAGAAATTATATTTTACAATTAAATAATAAAACATAAAGTACAAATTATTTTATAAGTTAATTATTACACTAAACCACAATTCATATACATATGTACATTGTATAAATCTTTACAAATAACATTTGATAAAAACTTTTTTTTGCTAACCCTTTTGTACACTTATAATTGTTGATCATTTAGGTATTGTAATTGTTAAGAAGAAATATATAATAAAACAAGATGTGTCAAAAAAAATTTTTGATATTATATACACATATTAATTGACATAAATTAATACTTTAACGTAGGAGTAAATTGATAATAATATACCATTGCTTCTTAAAAAAAAAAATAACTCTTTTGAAAATTTTCTTCTTTTTTTTTTTTGGAAATTTTAAATAAATAGTAGACAATTTTGTAATTAAAAAAGTTAATTTTTTTTTATGAAAAAAGCGTGATTTTCAATTACATTTTTTTTAAATAAATAATAATAAATTTTATAAAGAAAAAAAAAAGTAGGAAAATGGAATAAAATATAATAAAAGTTGATTAAGAATAAAGAATGTTAAATTATATATGCTTGTAATAAAATTTTTATAAATATTTAAAAAAAAAATACTTCCTTAATAAATATTTTTATTGAAAAAAAAAATTTTTTTTATACACTTTTGATAAAAGTTTAGTAATAATTATCAAAGTAAAACATGTATAAAAGGATCATCTTTAATTTTAAATATCATGATTTATATGGTTAAAGTTTTATCCTTCACTAACACCTATACTTCATAAGTTTTACCTTCTCTATTACTTTCGTTTTCACTTATCTTCCGCTTTTTCCTTATGTATAATATATTAGTAAAAATCATTTCATCTATCAATTTTATAGGAAAATGGAAAATATGTAATATCTATACAACATATTTGGAGGTTGTCTTAAATACATTTTTATAAATATATATATATTTATATATAAATTTGTTTCCATATATATATATATATACATGAATATATATATATATAGATAGATAGATATATCTACCTAACAATAAATATATAAATATTTATAGATTTTTACGTTTTATATTTAATTTATAAATATATATAGATTTCATTTTGAAATTCATTGATCAACCATATCATGGACGTTGATCTGTCACAATCTACAAAGATTTTTCATTCTTTTCAATTTCATAATATTCTTCCTTACAACAACAACAAAACAACATTCAATAATAATATTTAATAGTATTTAAATAATTATATTTTATAAAATAATGATTATATAATAATTTTTAGATAGGAATAATTTAGTTAAAAAAAAAGTACATTATATATATAAATAACTAATAAAATAAAGATCAATTATAATAAGAAAAAGAATAACTTTAGAAATAAATATAAAAAAAAATAGAAACAATATAATGAGAATATTAATAGTATCAAATAAAAGTTCTTTCAAAAGGTATAATATAATAAACAGTAATAAAAGAAGGACAAATTTTTGTATCTAAATAAAATTATATCAAACTTTAAAAATAATATTATTATATAATATATAGAGGTAAAATTGAAAAGTAATAATTAAACTGTATAAGATTAAGGATGAAATTAGGGAGAACAAGTTTTTTATCAAATAACATTCATTCCAGATATATAAATAATATATATATCATGAAAATTAAGAAAGTAAATATTTAGTAAAAATAAAGAAAGCTAATTAAACATGTCTTTGATGCTTTTACCTTAATTTGACAAAAAATTTTTCATTAAATATTAAAAGAACAAATTTTTATAAATATTATATATATATAATAAAGAAAAAAGAAATGTTATTTTTAATTTAATACATGACCTCGAGCATTAAAAATAGTATAAAGCTAAGAAATAAAAGTTGTTTAGAATGTTACATATAACATACTTCAAAAATATTTTGATTAAATATAATTATTAAAAAAACAATAGTAAAAAGGGTGCATATATAAGTAGATAATAGTGTTCTAAACAAAAAATTATAATAATTAGTTGGGTAATAAGAAGTTAAATATTAAAAAAAAAAAACTATACTTTTAATCATAAAAAAGTTTTCTTTTAATTACTTTAATATGCAAAAATTATTATTCAAGTTTTCTTTTTTATTCATCACTTAACTAATAATAATATACAAGTTATCTTCTTTTACGTTATCTTTATCTTTTTGTTTTTTAACCTTTAAAGTAAAATCAACTGTTAACCTTCAATATATTTTTGTAAAAATAAATTTTTTTTTTCCTATTTAAAGACACCATAATAAATAATAAAAATTATATTGATGAATTTTATAATAAAAAAAAAAAATCACTACTACTGATAACTGTATCATATATTTTCAAATAAAATGTAACTAGAAAATTTTTTCTTTTCTTTATATATATATATACATATTTATAAGAATAAAAATATTTTTCAAAATTATTATAATACTCTTTTTTTATAATTAATCAAAATGTATTCGGAAGTGATGATGATTGATATAACATATTTTTATCTAGGATTTTTATTAATATGACCTTCATTGAATTACCTTATTAGAAAAACAATTGGAGTTATAAAATTTTTTGAATACAAAATAATTTCTAGATATTTTTGTAGTTATTATTAATTTATTCAATAATAAGTTTTTTCTTTTTTTTACTTAATATATATGTATATATATTTTTATAATTTATTAAGATAAAACTATATCAAATTTTTATATAACTTCTTTTTTAATTTAAAAAAGATAAAGTAATTTAAAAAAAAAAATTTATACATATGGTTAAAATTATGCAATGTAATATTATCCAGAAATATAAATGATACTTTTTTTATTTATTACTTTTTATATTTATGTATAATGGTAACATTTAGAAGATAAAAAAAAAATAAACAGTTGACCACTAAATTGATAATGATAGTCACACTTCTTTTTCTTTCTTAATTATTCTTAATCAGTAATAAAATAAACCAAAAAGAAAAAAAAAAAGAAAAAATAAACATCTATCTATTCATCTGGTATGGTATTTGAAGAAAGAATACCTTTTTTTTCCAGTTATCTTAATTTATCATTTTCATATACATATATATGTTTAAAATATTATATATGTATTCTCTATATCAAAATAAAATTATTTCTCTTTTTAACATTAATAGGTAATATATACATATATATAAATATATATATATACCATAATAATATAAATCTTATATCTCTGATCCACCAAAAAAAAAAAATAAATAAATATAAAACATGTAACATATTGCTCTGTTACAAAATTAAATATATATATATAAATATAAAAAAAATATAATACTATTAGGCAAGCCTTTAAGCCTGCTTTGATATAACCTAAAATGGATAAGATGCGACAATTCTAATTATGTGTCGTTGTAGACGGTTGTTGTATGAGAAGAGAGATTAAACGATTCATCTACATATACAAATTATAATTTTACACAGGTTTTCTTTAAAATTTTTTTTGAAGATAAAGATGAATTTTATTGGTAGTGAAAATTTATATACTATTCATGATAATAATGAGGTTACTCAAAATCTAAAGTTACGTAATGTCATTTTTACTGAACAATTACAATGGTACTATCAGGTAACCATCTTATATATATATATTATTTTTTATTTTATATTATTATATATAACACTATTAATATATATTTTTATATTTATTTATTTTATTAAATTTTTTTTTTTAGCAACAAGAACAAATAAAATTGTTAAATAACACTAATATTATGCCATCTGCCTTTAAACCTGTTGATTGTGGGACATTGGCATTGTCATTACAGTTATCAACAACCTCATTGTTAAATAATATGCCATCACCATTTATTTTTTCAATTAATACAAATAATAACAATGATAATAATAATAATAATGATAATGATATTATTACTGATAATTGTTTCATTAATAAAAATCAACAATTAACAAAAAATAATTATTATTTATTTACAAATAATACTAATAATTCAGTTACTTCATATTATCAAGTGACGAGGAATCGCCATGGTAGACCATATAATCCAGGAAGACCATTAGAAATGGTTGATAGGCAAAAAATATTAGCACTTTTTCAACAGGGATACAAAGTTTCACATATTGCAAAAATTATTGGAGTAACACATAGTTGTGTTTCAAAAATAATGACACGTTATAAGAAGACTGGTTCAATTAATCCAAGATCACCACAAGTAAAAAAATATCATGAAATTAATGATCATTCACTTGGAGAAGTTTCAGTTCCAAGAATTTTAAATTCACCATCTGGATCATCATCATATTCACAAATATCTTCATGTTCTTCAATAACATCATCAGAGATAGATGTCAATTCAAATTATGATTCTTTACCAAAACCTGTGCCTATTAAAAATATTTATCATATTGACAGGTAACTTTTATCATACAGAAAACAAATTAAATTTTCTTACTTTTTATTCCAGATTTATGTAATAAAATTACCCTAACAAATAGTATTTTTTTTTATTTAATATTAATTTTATTATTTAGTATTTTCTCTTATCTATTTTATATATCTTCTATGATAATGTAAATAATATTAAAAAGATAAAAAAAAAAAAGACAAAATGTTCACCATTAATATACAATACTTGAGATTATAAACTCAGGTTTGTGTATGTGGTGGTACACTAAAGACTCCTTCCAGAATGGAAAGACATTAGATTTTAATATCTGAGATTTTTACAGCACTGATTGTCTATTGATAAAGGGACAAGCAGCGACTCTGTCTCATTTCTGGTATACTCTAAACAACATTGAACTTTCCTTCTAAAGGATCAGAACATTAAATTAATGTTATTTGCAATTGATACCAACTGGGTGGAAGGTACTATAAGATAACCATTAAAATACAGGAATCAATTATATTCTTTTAAATCAAATTAAAATTTTTATATTAGCCTTATATTTTAACCAAACAACAAGTCTCATAGATCAATCTAAAAGTATTTTTTTTTTTTACTGAAAACAAGATTTATAAAAATGTTGATAAGATAGCGTCATGTAACAAAAAGCAAATCTACAATATAGTTATGTACATGTAAATTCAACGATTAATAGTATACATAAAATGTTTAGTGAAATTTTTTTTTTTTGTAAATAATAAATAAATATATATATATGCACGCATATATTACGTGATTATTAAATTTTAATTTATTATAACTGTTAAACATTTAACTGAGTTAATATTAAAAATTAGTTTGATTAAATTAAAATTTATTATCAATAAAGATGTTGCAGAAAACAAAATTCAATTACACATAAATAAAGGCTAAATTTAGTTTCTAGTTTTCAAAACATATTTTTTGTCCAACCATAAATATAACAAGGTAACTGTTAAGCATATTCCTGATTTCACTTTGCTGTTTTCATACTTTTCTGTTGGCAATCTTACATATATAGTTTTTTAGAAAAAATATTATGTTTCAAAATACAGTCAATAGAATTACTTTAGTTTAACAAAATTTTTTATTTCAAATATGAATTAATTTTGTTTTAAAATTTAAAAGCTTTAAAATTATTATTTTTAAAGAATCATTTTAGTAGTGATTCATTAACTATATCTCAACATGAATCTTAAATCAGAATCTTAATATCGTTATTTTTTAAAAAACTATAGACATTTTTTAATATATAATTTAATTTTTTATCTTACACGTATGAAACATTTTCAAAATTTTAATTTATTTAAATTCTAATGTATCATGTACTATGAATTATTTTCTATTTTTTTTCTGCTAAATCAGATGACTAATATTTTTACTATAAAAAATGTTATAAATTTTACTCTTTTAAAAAATATATTTTTTAAGATTCTTCAAAGAAAAAAAAAAGTAATTTTTATTGTGAAAAATTATTTATGGCGATTATTTTTGTTGTGAATAAAAAAATATCATTATTAAAAATTAACACATTAAAAATAGATGAAAATTTATATAAAAAAAATGGGAATTTTTTTTGTGTATTGTATTTGTGTGAATAATCCTTTTATTTACCATTATTTTCAACAGATGCATCTTCAATAATAATATGTGGTTGACCATTACGGAAAAGGACATATGGTCTTAAATTTATACCATACTTTTCTAATTCATCAATAATACGTTCATTTTCCTCTTGATTATTGGTAAATATTTTATCATTATCTTTTAAATATAACTCAGGTGTCTCTGGATCAGTAACCATAATAGCAGTTTTATCTTTACTGAAATATAAATATTTCTTATCAACCCATTTTTGGCACATCTCTGGCCATCCTTTGCCAAATTCTCTTATTGGATCAACATGCATTTCAAAAAAGCTATTGACAATAGAATCCATCTCATTTATTGGAATTCTATCACATCCATTTTCAGCAATGTAATATTCAATTCTTGAACATATAAATTGCTCCAAAGCATCACCATTCTCAAAGCCAGCTTTATTGATAAGCATCTCTGTTATTGTCATGCTTTTTTCATCCTCCTCAGTTGTTGTAGTACCATTGGAAAAGGAACCATTATTGTCAGATACCTCATTACAACTATAATAGTCAACCTCATCTTCACATAAAATATCACCACCAGCAATAACAGCTTCAAGGCCATCTTCAATTTCTTTTTCATGAGCTAAACTACATGGTTTACTAATTGTATTTTCTTCACCAAAATCAAGATCTTTCATAGAGAGAGTCAACCCATCACAATCTTTCCATGATAAGTTAAACTTTCTTGTTAATACTTCAACACAATATGAATATTCTTTCTGTGTTCCATTATAAAATAACATATACAAAGTAGAGGTAACACCTTTATCAATAAGATATTGATTACAGACATCAATGAACGCAACATTTGAATCTCCACGTTGTTCTATTTCACTAGTGAAAAATTCTAATTCATTTTCTATATCCTTATCTAATTGAGATGATAATTCTTCTCCTACAGAAGGTACTTTAGTTGAGGTAATAGAAAAATTAGTTATTTCTTTATTCATAAGACAATTTTTGATAGAACAACCTTCTAAACAATTTACACAGTTACATTTTCTACCACCATCAGGAACTAATGATATAAATATATCATTTCCTGGAACACGTACAGCAATATTAAAGCTACACTTATAATATTTCTTAAATTCTTCTATAATACTATCATCTTTTTCATTAACAATAGAATAAAGAACAGAATTTTTTTTGTTGTTTTTAAAATTTATTTCAATAAGATATCTTAACGATACACGACGATCCATTTTCATATCCTGTAAAATTTTTCTTATTCTTTCCATTTCTTTATCAACAATATTCTTATGAATTTCAAGAAAAGATTTGCGTACGTTGATACCATTAATTGTAGTATAAAGTTGGGTATTTGTTACAGAACCAATAACAGGGCAAACCATTTTAGTGACATCAAAAATATTTGATGATAATGATTTTTCCTTTAAATTTTTATCTTCCAAACATTGAGATTCATTTAAAATACCACTTTCAATACTGATAAAATTTCCTTTTTTTTCACAATCAGAAGGAAATTTTTCTAAAGTTTTTTCAAATTTATTAATAATGCCTGAGACATCTTTATCCATTTTACTGGTACTACCATCAATATTTTTTCTAACAACATTAGGTAAGATATCTCCAACACTACTAGAGTTAACTTTAACACTATCCATCTTCATATTGATAAAAATATTACAAAATATTTAGATATTATAACTAACTAAAAATAAAATTAATAAATAATAATATTAATAAATATATAAATTAAAATAAATAAATAAATAACATTTATAAAACTTACACTTTTTTAAAGAGTGACAGATAACAGGATAAAAAAGAACTTTTTTTTTTCTCCCATATATTTATTTTCAAAAAAATGAGATGATTAGAGAGTAAAAAGGAGAGATGGGGAAATAACTATATATACACTCGTTAAAAAGAGAAGAAAGAAATATAGAGAGTGTGGTAAAACAAAAGTTTTCTTAGTATAGTATATGAGGATCTTTCGTTAAAATTATATTTGTAATGAGATAACTTCTCGATGTTTCTAATACGTATTATATATATATATTCCTTCGAGCTATCTTTTTTTCATTATTTTTTTTTTTTCATTAGTTTTTTTTTTCCTACTCTTTTTATCTTCTTCGTCTTTTTCCATAATTTTCTTGGAAAATTGCTACTCAGCATAAATAATTTTTTTTTTTTTATGCCTGTATATGAGATGTTAATAAAAGAGAAAAGAGATGTAATTTTTTTTTTTTATGTATATGCATGTGTCTTCTATGATATATCAATAATTATATTCATGAAATTTTAATTTATTTTTGTCTTTATATGAAAGAAGAAATTTGATTATTCTTTAGCTTGTGTTAATTATTCATGATAAGGTTTTTCTCTAGTATAAAATATACATTAGAAATGAATGATTTTTATAATTAAGGTTTTAATTTTTTTTTTCTTCTTATATATATTGAAATATTAATAAAAAAAAAAAAAGAAGAAGAAGATGGCGTCAATGAATAATATAGATGGGAATATTTTAAAAGATAAAAGAAAAAGTAGTTTTAAAAATGGTAAAAATAATGTTAAAAAAGTTAAAAATACTAATAAGGAGTGCAAACCATTAATGGTAGAAGAAAAAGAAAATATAGATAATGATAAAGAATTGAATGGAAAACTTTTATTTATTGAATTTTCATGGAAATTTTTTGATTTAGTGGTTATTAGTCAAATTATTTTATCAATATCATTTCTTTTACTAGGATTTCTTTATTTTATACTAGGTTCAACATTTTCAGAAGTTGCTACTTTAGGACTTCTTTCTTTTTATCTTTTTTTACCAACAATTCCAGCATACAAATCTCTTGCTAATGCTAATACATATTCAGGAATTTTAGCATTTTGTTTTATTCAAATTGGTGAAGTTCTTCAAAATACTTTTACATTAACATCAATACTGTATTCTAATGATGTATTAGAGGTAAAAACAATTGGAAGATGTTATTTGGTAGGTATTGTTGTAACTTACCAAATATTATCAATTATTATTGTTACTTTATGTCCATTTAAAAAAGTTAAAAAAGAGACATTAAAAAGATTATTTGGAACTTCTAATGAAAATGATTTAAATTGTATTACTGGGAATCATCAAAAAATTGTATAGGAAATATTTATATTTTAATAACTTTTTTTTCCATGATATTGTTTTCTTTATATATAAAAAAAACAGGATATAGTCATAAATAAATTTCTAATAAAAGTTTTTTTTTTATTTTTATTCTGATGTAATATTATTAAACTAAATAAAAATATATTTTTTTTTATTATAATGAAAATTTTAAATTTATTAAAAATTAAATTAAAGTAATAGAAACATTGTTTATTTATTAAGAAATATGTTAATTGTATAATTGTTATATATAATAATATATACATTGATATTTATATCAATAATATATATATAAATTGAAGAAGATATATTTTTATTGTAATGAAGGTCGAAATGGTAAAAGAAAATTGTAATAGTTGTTGATGACGTGCCTCTGTTTATTATATAAATATATTGATGGATAAATCAAGAAAAATATCTTATCTTTATGTGATTTATTGTATATTAAGTTATTTAAGTAAATTTAATTTTTTAAGATTTTTACAATGAATTTTAACTGGAATTTTTTTATTGTTATATTTTTTGTTATTTTAACAAATATAAAGTAAATTAAATTTTTTTTTAATTAAAATATATACTAATAAATTTATTGTAGTGGAGAATGTCCTATGAAAAGAAAAGTTGATAATGGAAAATCTCCAGGAACTGTTGATAATAAACCACCAAGTATTATGCCACCAGATCACTATATACAGACAACATTTATTTATAGAGATTTAACAGAAGATGAAAAAAAATTTAGTACAAATGTTATCAATGTTATTAATGCTTTAAGATTTCCTTTAAAAGAACAAGGAAAGTTAACTATTGATAATGAAAATGTATGTTTAAAATTTTAAAGTTAACATTTTATATTATTTTAATAAATATAGATTAATTGTAATGAAAAAGGATTTATTAAATGTGAAGAATTTCCTAAAGAATCATCTTTTCATTTTTTGATTGTTGAAGATAGTTCACGTGGTGCTGCAATTTATACAATACCAAGTATCTTAAATCGTGAGATTGGTCAAATTGAAGCTGCTTTGTTAGATGCTTTTTCAAGACATTCATTATTTTCATTGATGGGATTTACTTCATTACAAGAAAATTCAGAGATAGGTTTTATTAGTGAAATACCAGTTAATGAATTAAAAGAGATGGTTGAAAATAATAAAAAAGAAGAAAAAAAAAGAAAAAAGATGGAAGAAATTATTAAAAAAAGAAAAGCAGTAAAAGTTTTTACAAGAGGAGTCTTTGAGTTAGATCTTATTGATGAAAAAATTCTTGAACTTAAAAGTATTGAAAGTCCAACCTCTTTTGGAAAATTAGAAAATTGGAAAGAAGATATGTTAAATAATGCCATTGAAGAAAATGATATTGTTTTTGTTATGTTTTGGAGTAATACAAGTTCAATTTCTACTCATTCAATAAAATTATGGGCCAAAGCAAGTGATAAAGTTAATGATATTATTTTAGCTGATACAAGAAAAATAAAAATTGGTTATGTTGCTTGCCATAATGAAATGGAACTTTGTGAAATATATGGTATTGGAAAAAAAAATCAACATTATCTTTTTATGTATGAAAATGGAAAAATTTCTTTAAATATGCCAAATATAAAAGATGAAAATTATTATATTGAGTGGATTCAAATGATACTAGATAATCCTTCAATTGAGTTAGAAAATGAGGAAGATATTGAAAATGTTATGAATGGTAATATGGTTGGTTTTAATGGAAAAAGAAAAGCTATAACATTGGGTATCTTTAATGATATTGAAAGTAATGATTTTAAAAATTTTGAAAAAGTATCCCTTTTGTTTAGAGGAAAATATCATTTTGTTTATTATTTTAATGATGATACAGATTCAACAATAACTGTCATTAGACCATTTGAGAATGGAAAAAATCAAATGCGTTTGTATGATGGCGATTTTACTATAGAATCTATAATGGAATTTGTTAGTTATGCTTCTCTTCCTACAGTTATTGATTTGACAAATGGATTCACAAATGATGCAATATTAAAAAGAAATAAAGTTATTGTAATGATACATAATAATAATCAAGATATAAAACAAGAGTACATTAATAAAGTTACTGAATATGTCAATTGGAAAACAGGAAAAAGTGTTATATTTACATATATAGACTATAAAAAAGATAATGATATTCATAAAATTCTATTACAAAAATTCCACCTTACTGATGATGAGTTACCTTATATTTTTATGTATGAAAATAATCATTTTTCTATAAAAAAATGTACTCAAAAAAGTTTTGATATCAAAAAAATTGTTGAAATGAATGAGAAAGACTATGATAGAAGATTAGCCTTTCCAACACACATTGTCAATCCATTAAGATATCTTAATTTAGCAAAAACGAATGTTATCTTTGGGGAACAAAATATATTGTTACTTGCTGGATCCGTTTATGAACCAGAAGATGACGATGATATTGAAGAAGATCCACATGTTTTTGAGAAACTTGATTTATCTAAAATGGGTGGTTGTCCAATGGCACATATAGCTTCAAGATTAAGAGAAAAGGAAATTGAAGAGGAAAATGAAGAGGAAGATGAAATAAATTATGAAATTAAAAAAGATGAACTTTAATTCATAATTCTTTATTAATATTTTATTTTAAAAAATTCTAATAAACTATTTAATTTCATTTAATGAAAAATTGATAAAGAATGCTTTTTAAACTATAATAAAATTTTTTTTAAGATATAACAAAAGACAGAAATATATAACTTAAAGCTACAAAAATCATAATCTAATAAATAGCAATCAATTATGTTACACTCATTGATATTTTTATTAGAAAAAAATATTAATTATTTTTCTTTTTACACTATACTTTTTCATTATGCACAAAATGACAAACCAATTTATAAATTAGAACAAAAAAGATTACCACAAAAATTTTAAATTAATTTTGATAACAATAATTAAGAAATACGATAATGATAAAAACTACAACTCATATATAAAACATAATAAAATTATCAAAATTAATAAGCTTCTTTTAAGTCTTATGTGTACGTAGGCGTAATGTAACTAGAAATAATTAAGAAATTTAAAGTTATTTCAAATATATAAAAATACGTATTATGAATTAATTATTTGAATTAAATATCATCTACCATTTTCTTTAAAAAACTTTTCTTCTATTAGTACATTTTGCTAATATGAATTATAAAAATAATCAACAAATTTTGTATAAGAAAAGTATTATTTAATTGCACTTTATAATACCATTGACATATTAAAAATACAAATTTTATAATTGAGATTCATAAACATATATTAACGAGAAATATTTAATCAAATTATTTTAAAAAAAAATGATGTTAAGAAGGTAAAATTTCCTACAATGATGTATTAAAATTATTTATTTTTAATGACTTACAAAAACTTCAGCCTCCGCTTTTTGGAAAATTATATTATTTTAAAGTTAGTAGCTATTCAAATTTGTTTGACGTCATAAAACTAATTATCATTGATGGCAAAAATAGAAATTAGTAAATATATAGTATATTTATTAAAATATTATTTATTAAATTAATTTTTAATATAATATAAATAAAATTTTTAAATTACATCTTGAAAATAAAAAATAGTTTAATTATAAGGGAAATGCATAAAATTTTTAACAAAAAATGATTGCATTTTTCGTCATCAGCATAAATGTTTATCTTAGAAACCATTGAAAAAAAAAATGTCTAATTTTTAAAAAAACAAAAAAAAAACTTCAATGAATCTTTTAAATTAATGTTTGGTGGAGTTATAGAGGAGAGACATCTAAAAATTCATAGATGATAATCACCAAAAAGAAGAGACGAAAATTAATAAAAAGTACTGAAGTTGCGACAAAAAAAAGAACAACTAAAGAAATAGAAATCAATTATAAAAAAAATCAACGAAAAAACAACATTTTCAATCGTTAAAAACATTTCATCCATATTAAATAAGTTCATACAAAAATGATTTCATAATGTCTAGTAGATTAGAAGAGTTGGAAAATGTATACACTGATGTTTTTTAGTGAAAGTTTATTAAAAATTAAGGAAAATTTTCACAGCACATTTCTCGTCTATATATATTAAGGATTTCTTGGCACATTCCCTCCAACATATTCATTGTTAATATTATATTCATTGACATTAGATGAAGGTGGCTGATAAGTATTAGGATAGTTAGAAGGCATGTTATGAAAGTCCTTTTGTCCACCGCCAAAACCCATAGAAGTCATCTGTTGAAGCATTTGATAATTCCTTTGAATCTGCATATTACGTATCATCTCATGATATACTATATTATGAGGGTAAATGTTAGGTTGTTGTTGAGATTGTGTATGATCATGACTACCACCTCCCATATTTACATTTGGAAGAATAGATTGTGGTGGTGGTGGTCCCGGCACCGGTGTTGTGGTACCAGACATCTGTGGATGTGAATTATGAAGCTGACTGACGAAATTCTGGAAATTAAAACCACCTGTATTATTTGTGTTATTTGTTAAACCTGCATTTGTTGGAGCCTGCGTTGTTGGAGTATTAACTGGTACAGATGGAGGATTAACTCCACTCATAACAGGAGTAACAGAGGCACGTGGTTGGCCTATGGGTCCTATATTAGTCACAAAACCAGGGGTGCCCTGTCCCATTGGATATGAAGGATTTGTATGTCCTGGATTTGGCATACCATTTTGATATAACATATTTAGTGCATATCTACTATTATCAAAAGTAGGTGTAGAAGAAGCAGCTTGTGGAGGCACTGTTGTTGGTGTTTTCTTGTATGCCTCAACAGGAGGTACAGGAGGGAAAAATAATTGTTTATGTGCTTCAAGATACCACTTATGTGGATCACTTAATATATCATAACCAGGATTTGTTGAATACTTTTCTTTATCAACTTTAGATGGAGGCGTTAAGCACTGTACAATACTTGTTCCAGTTATACCTAAAGCTTTTTTCCAATCAAAGTTTTCTTTTAATGGTTCATCATCTGCCTCTAGAACAGCTGGATCCCAATATATACTATTAATTGATTTTTTACCTTCAATATTAGGTCTTCTTTGTGTCCTAGATATATTTTGTATAGATGTTGGTGCCGTTTTATTTGTCATCTTCAAATCGTTCACCGTCCGATTATCTAGTGTTTGTATTTCATTAGAAAGCTAAAAATTTAAATATTAAATATATTATTATTAACTTACAGTTCCTTTAGACACCGAATTAGAAGAGGATATTTTGGCAATTTGCACATCAGCTGGCAGTGATTCATCAACTACACGTTTATTCTCAATATTACTATTTGGCATATCATTCTTTTCATCACTGGTAGATTTTTTAACAATTGAAGGGGTAATAAAGTGTCCTAACCTCATATCACTATATAGTGTATCTTTATTAAGATTAATTGGTGAAACATTTCTACTGGTATCATTATTTGAAAATTCTTCAGGAGGATTACCACCATCATGTTGACTACCAGATGATCCTAAAACTTTTTCAATTAACCTTCTTTCACAATCTGTATGTTTGCCTAATTGCATATCATCTTTGGTAAAACTGAAATCAGGATCAGCAACTTCGTGAAGATACATACAATCAGGTTTATTACAAACAACATTTCGTAAAAAATTAGAACAATATTTAGTTGTCCCCAAAGAAGCTTTTAACATTCTACCATCCAAAATAGTATTATTTACTCCCTTAAAGTAAAAAATTTTGACAATAACAAAAATAAATAAAAAAGAAAACTTTTTTTTAAAAACCAAAACATACCACTATACAACTTAAAGCTTGTTCCACTTTAGCGTAAGTTATATATGCTGTAAATGTTGTCTGAGTTGTATAAGCTGTTGGAGGAACCAATGGTTGTCCAACAACAACTTTTATAATTTTACCGTATTTAGAAAAATGGTCACATTTTTTAACAGCATCTTGGTCTGTATACTTGTGAGATAGCCCAATAATATAAACAAGATTTTTTTGTAAAACCCTATAAGCAGAGAGATGTGTTCCAGGTTCCATTAATTTAGATTTATCCTGAACCTTACGTTGTTTCTTCTCCTGCTTAAACCGTTTCAATTCCGTGTTTGATGGTGGTTTAAAATTGACAGGATTTTCAGGATATGCCTGTCTACAGGCTGGACATAAACCACTTTCATCTTCTTTAATTCTATGCCAGCAAAAACGACAAATTTGATACTCACATTTACAAGGATAAAAATCATATTCATCAGGATCAAAAGCTTCTAAACAAAGTGGGCATTCTTTTTCCTCGATATCATCATCAGAATACTTTTCATCTCCAATCATATTTTCTAACATGTAGAAGTAATTTTAAAATATTTATCTCTATAAATACACAATTTAAAAGTGTCAATAGAAATTTGAATATATAAAAAATTAGCTAAAATAAAAATTTAGTTACATTTTAAATAAAATGCAAGTATACAAGATTGGTAAAATGTATATTTTAATATTATCGAAACACTGTAATATGAAATATAAAAATTAATAGAATTCAATAGATTACTGGGATAGTGAGTTTTTTTTTTATTATTATATTAATTACTATTTAACGTCAATTTTTTATTTTTTATAAATTATATATAATTGTTACACGTCGAAAAGTGCAATAACAAATGATTTGGAATATAATAAAAGAATAAATAAAACAACTATATTTATTGGAAAAACTTAAATACGACTAAGTATTTCCAAGATAAATGTATAAAATTTAATATTTATTATTACAATATTATTTTAATAAAGCAAATACAGTCTACTGTAAGAAAAAAATAGTTGTTAGTTATATTTATTATTATAAATACGAAATAAAATATTACAAATAAAATACAAGAATAAAAAAAAATTACAAGTTATACTTTGAAACAATATAATTTAAGGCTTCATTTGTGCTTATAACCTCTTCATCATATAATTTCTTATAACTAATTAATTCATTTAAAATTTCTGAACATTTAACACCAATATTATTATTTTCTTCCAATAATTTCTTCTGGTAGATAGAGATATGGTCAAGTAATAGAAAATATATTTCATACAGTGAATCAAAAAACACTTCTAATTGATCAGCTGTAGTTGTATAAACATCCAAATTTATTCGGCGAAAGTCATCAATGATCTCACCAATATTTCCTAATTCTCCTACTTTTTCAAATAAATCGTCCAAATCTAAAGGTACTTCTGTTTTGATCATATGATTTTTCAAGAAACTATATTTTTCAAATCCAACAACATAGTTCTTTAATGATGGATGACGAAATGATTCATTATATAATATTGATTGAATGAAAGCTAATGCGAGTTGAATTTGATATTTTTTATCACATTCTTTATAGTTTTCTTTGTAAACAATAGAAAAAGAAGGATCTATATAACAAAGACCTTCAACAATCTTTTCTATATTACATGATTCAGTATGTACAGAAGAATTTCCAATCGTTCTCATTGATACATCCATCATGCTTAAATTATTTTGTGAATCCACTTCCTTCTTTTCATTAGAAGATTTCTTATCATCTTGGTTATTTTCTTCTATATCTTTTTTAGAATAAACAATTGGATCACTTTGATTCCACATTGATATATCAGCATCAGTTGAGAAACCAGATGTTTCATTAAATATATCACTCCCCTGACTTCCCATATTTGTGTCTTCTGATGATTCCAATCCCCTAGCATAAATATCTTTAAGTTTCTCAGAACGCATTACTACTTCATCTATGTTGACTGTCTTGTTGAATATTTGAGACTCTTCTTCCTCAACAATAGGAGTAAGTGTTTCTGAATTCTTTACAATGCTTGTCATATCCTCATGGTAATCAGATTTTTCAAAACAAACAGCAGTTGATGTAGTCTTGTTCATAGTAACAGAACCGTCTTGCTTAAATTCCATCGACTCTGAATATTTAGCGGACAAAAAACTTGGATGATCGTCTGTAACAGTAAGATTTTGTTCACAATTATCTAGTATAGATGTACATTTCATAGAATTATCCAAATCCTTTAATTTGTTTAATGACGTAAAACTATTATTTTGAGAAATATTAGAATCACGTTTAGAAATAACACCAATGCTGTTATTTCTACTAACTTCTAAAACATCTTCATAAACAACATTATATGATTCATCAAGAAAACAGCTACTCTTTCCGCCAACAGTAACATTTGTTTTATCCAATTCTTGTTGAATCTCTTCTTTTTTGTCAGGTACCATTGAATTATTAACTATGCTAGAATCCTGAACAAAAATATCACCAGCAGGACTATCTAATTTCATAGATTCCTTACGAGGAATTCTAGCAGGTGTGACAAGATTAATGAAAGACTGTGAACAACTATAATCTTTAATATCATCTATGTCTAATGTGTTTGAAAGATTTTCTCTTGCTGGTGTTGTTGGTACACCTTCGACAGAGAAAGACATTTCCTCAATAAGAGATCTACGAAGACTATTGCTACGACGAGATATTGATGAAGTAAGACTTCTTCTCCTAAATGGTGTTACATTTCTCGTTGAACAAGCTACATTATTACCATCATCATTTGGAATAAAAGTAGGAGAATCCCTATAAATATAAGAATTTGCCAGTCTCTTGCGTGAAGTTGACAATTTTGTATCATTTAAATTAATGTTCACAGCCGGTGTTATTACTCGTGATACAACTGTGCTGTTTTCATTTTTAATTGAAACCTCATCTTTAGTTGATACTGTAGACAAATTCGTTACAATAGTGTTCTCTTGTTCAGAAACATCTGTCTTCATAGGTGTCTTCAAAACTGATTTTGAAAATGAAATTTCCATATCTTCGCCAAAATCTTCCTTATCTAAAACTTGAACGCGAGGAGTATCAAAAGAATCAAAGACACTTAATGTTGTGTTTCTAACAGGAGTATAATTAGATTTGGTGCTGACAAATGAAATATTCCCAACTGATTCATCGAAAACATCACTTGTTGCGTCTAATCCACGGGCACAAGATCGCTCAGGTGTTGTGAAAACAGTCGGTGGCTGAGAGAAAGAACTTGTTGTATGCGTTAAATTAGGTGAACCCGAAGATCCAGTACGTTCCATTTCTTCCGTAACAGTGCCAAATTGAATAGTGACGTCAGTTTTATCAAAATGCCTAGAAATTGTAAATCGTGAAAAAAAAAAGAAATATACTATAACTTACTGAACAAGGCGTTGGTTGCTAAAACTAACTCGTCTTCTAACATTAACTTTAGGAGTCTCGAAGGAACTGGAGGTACCATCATTAGTTTGCTTCAATATAGAACTTCTACGAACTGACATTTCGAAAAAGCAGAAAGGAATTAAAACACACGATACATAAAAATTAATGACTATTGTCACCACTGTAAATAAGTGCAGAATGCGCGCAATTGGGAAGATGTTGTTGACATCGTTACAAGAAAACCAAGAAAGACTAATATTCAAAAAAAATATAATTAATTAGTACATAAAAATGATAGCACAAAACAAATAAAAATACATATAAATACACAAAAAAAAAGAAAGTTAACATTGGAAATTTATTTCTTTTTTGGTTTCATTTCATCTTCAACAGGATGGAGAAGTATCTTGCTGGCTGCACTTTCTGGCTTGTTTCCTTCATGTCCTTTACTCCAATCGTATCCTAAAGCAAATGCTATCATGGATCCACTTTCATGAATATCACATTTAGTAAAAGCCATTGGATAAGCATCCGATGTCTTCAATTTAGTCCTTGAATCCTTATCCCAGAATGAATACTTTCCATCTCCTCCAACTGTACAAAGTGTTCCGTGAACGTAATTAAATTTTACATCGTTTACAGGATATATTTCTTGATGTCCACCTATTAGTTCAGAAGATCTATGGCATTTGAAAGTAAAATTGTCTTTTGGATTAGATCCATCCAAATATTGAATTGCAACCCTTCCTTCTATCGATCCAACAGCATATCCAGCTGGATTAGTTCCTTGCTTATTTTTAAAAATAGATAAACAACGTGTCTGTAAAAAATATTATTAATTAAAATAAAAGTACTACTTACTTGGTATCTTAACAGACTTTCATGTGTTAAAGCCTCAGTTGGTTCACCTTCCATATTAAAAATTTTAATGTTTCTGTCAGAAAGTCCAACAGCAGCCACAGGAAATAAAAGATCAGTGCAGTAGACTTTTGCTCCCATCTGCATTGTAGCCAAAGATGTTTGTGTAGCCATTTGTCTCATATCCCAAAATTTAAGAGTTTTATCCCATGAACCCGTCATCAAACATGAGTAAGCTGGACAAGTAATCCAATCACAAGTAGATACTCCTTCATCATGCGTTCCAACTACAGCTAGTTGATTTGAAGCTAGATCCCAAACTCTAGCTTGTTTATCGGCACTTGCAATAAATAATTTACTACTATCATCAAACCAACTAATATCTAAAACAGGTGCACCAATATTTTGCATTAATTTTGCTTCAGCTTGACCAGATTCCGATACTTGCCATATTCTAATAGTGTTGTCCCAACCTCCCGCTGCTAGTAATGTAGGACTACCTGCTACATAAGGATTAAATTTAAGAGCACTGCAAGTGTCATCGGGAGCATCTTGTACTTCAACATCTGTGCTTGATTTGGCTGTATTGAAAATACTTTTATTACCAAAACCACCACCTGAATTTCCAAAAATTGACATAATTATTTTTGGCAAGAAATATAAGTACTTGTAAAATGGATTCAAACTAAGAATACCAAGATTTAAAGTAATAAATTATGCCGCACATACACACTTACCCATATATTAAGAAAATCGTGTTAAGAAAACTATTTTTGGTAAACAAAAATTATTAAAGAATCTGAAGTATAATTTTTTTTCAAGTGATAAAAATACGAGCGAAATTTTTTAAAATAAAATTTTGTCAACTGTATACTTAAAAAAATAGCAAATGAGTTATATATCACTTAAACTTAATATTTTTCATTTTTAAAAAAATTTGAAGAAAATAAAGGCACTGAAGAACTTGTAGATGTCAAATTTATTAAATCTATATTATAAAAAAGTTTCGCTTTATTATATTGATCCTTTTTATTTATTTTCTTAATAAAATTTTAAAAAAAAAGTATTTACACAAGTTTTTAAAATACAAATATTTTAATTTTTATTGGAAAATTCTTAACTTTATATAAATTTATAGTTTTTTTTCATAGAGAATATTTTTTTTAACATTTTAGTGTAAGATTGTAGATGAATAATTATCTTATTGAAAAATTTTATAATTCTCTTTTATTTTCGAAGTTTAATTTGAATCTTCACTATAATTTTTGTTATTTTAACAGTGACCGATATCAGAATAATAAGAAGATAAAGTTGTTAAAAAAGTAAAGATATACAAAAATCACAATTATAATCGTATGAATAGAAATTTATGGCATATGCTTAACATGAATATAGTATTATTTTTTTGCAATTGATTTTGCACATTAAATTATAATGTCTCTTCATAACTAGTTAAAAATCAGTATTATTATATAAGATTTGTTCATATTAAAATCATAATTAATATCAATATATTTTTGTGAAATACAAAAACAATTCTTTTTTTAAATAAAAAGTACTTTTTTATTTGAAATATATTAACTATATAATGTTTATATTGTTAGTAAAAATGTATCAAAGAAATTTTTAGAATGTTTATCCTTATCTAATTATTCAGAGTGTGGTAATTAGATAATGATTTTAATTTATAATATTTAATTAAATTTAAAAAATAATCTTCCATTTTTACAAAATTTTTAATTTTTTTTAGTAATAAAGATACTTGAATCTTTGTACCATATTATTTTAATCTTTTGTTAACAGGAAACAATTATAAAATAATTCTTTATTATTTCTAGACAATTTTTAAAAGATTTGTACAAAAAAAATTATCATAAATCAAAAAAATGACTAAGCTTTTTATTTTCCATATAAGACATTTTAATGTAGTATCTCTATTCCACTTTTTTTAAATTATTTTTTCTATTTAAATGTATTTATTTGATATCAACTTTCATTTCTTTATTAATTATTCTTAATTTATCATTTTTTTTAGAAATGGAAACTACAACAGTTGCTGAGAAGTCTCTTGAGATAAAATTGAATGAAAACAATCACAGTAAAGGTCGTGAAGTAAAGGGAAAAAGAGGAAAAAACAAATTTGGAAAAGAAAAAAAGAATAATGATGATAAACCAAGAGAACCTTATCAACCAATTATTCGTGATAATCAAACTTTAACAAAATATTATGAAAAACAAAATTTACTATCAAAAGAAGAATTTGGTGAATTTATGAATACATTAACTCTTGATTTACCTACAGCTTTTCGTGTAAATAATTGCACACCCGAAAGATTCAAAGTTAATGAACGTATTCAACAATTTATTAAGGATCTCCGAGATTCTGGTGTAGCAGAGAATCATTTACCTAAAGAAGTTGAATGGATGCCATTTACATATACAATGAGTGTTTCAAGAAATGATGTTCGTTCTCATCCATTATTAAAAAGTTTCCATAATTTCCTTGTAAATGAAGCTGAAGTTGGTCATATTTCTAGGCAAGAATTAGTATCTATGATACCACCATTATTGATGGACTTAAAATCTGATCATGATGTTTTGGATATGTGTGCCGCTCCAGGTTCTAAAACACAACAAATTATTGAACAACTTCATATTGAGACAGACAATCCAGAGGGTCTTGTTGTTGCTAATGATGCTGATTACCAAAGATGTCATTTGTTGGTTCATCAAACATTGAAACGTATGCCTTCTGCCTGTACTGTTGTTATTAATGAAGATGCAAGTATTATGCCTAAAATGATTGGACCTGATGGTGAACCTTTATATTTTGATAGAATTCTTTGTGATGTTATTTGTTCTGGAGACGGTACTTTTAGAAAAAATTTAGGTATGTGGAAAGACTGGAGTCCATTGAAAGCAATTTCACTACATAAATTACAGGTATCAATTGCTAGAAGAGGTTTAGAATTATTAAAAGAAGGTGGATTAATGGTTTACTCAACATGCTCATTAAATCCAATAGAAGATGAAGCAGTTTTAGCATATTTATTACAAATGTTTAATGGTTCTATTGAATTAGTTGATGTTAGTGATAAGTTAGTTGGTCTTAAAAGATCACCAGGTGTTAATACATGGAAAGTTCTTGACAAAGATATGAATGAATATTCTAAATATGAAGATGTACCAGAATTTTTGAGAACTGCCATAAAGCCATCATATTTTCCTCCATCAGAAGATGTATGTAAAAATCTTAATTTAAATAGAAGTTTTCGTGTCTTTCCACACCAACAAAATACCGGTGGTTTCTTTATTGCTGTTTTGAAAAAAGTTTCAAAAATTGATGGATCTGGTACTAATTATATTAGTCGTAATGTTGGAAAAATTATCAAGTCTAGTAGACGTTTTAGTTATCGTGATGATCCTTTCATTTTTATTGATAATATGGATGATGATTTAAAAAATATTTCTACTTGTTATGGCATTGATTACTCCAAATTTAAATGGTCAAATTTATTAACTAGATCTGTTAAAGAATCTAATAAAAAAGGAATTTATTATGCAAATGATAGATTAAAAAGTTTCTTACAAAAGAATGAAAAAATTGTTAAACTTGTAAATGGGGGATTAAAATTGTTTAATCGTTGTGATAAAGTTGGTGTTTGTCGTTATAGATTAATGCATGATGGAATGCGTATGGTTAAAAATATTATTACTCAACGCCTTCTTGAAGTTCCATTAAGTGATTTGGTAAAAATATTACATGGTAAAGATGGTGCAGCAAATATACCTTTAGAAGAACTTGATAGTGAAAAAATGATAAGAGATCTTAAAGCAGGTAGTTTAGTTATAATGGCTAATATTGGAAATGGAATTAAAATTCCTATTTGTGCCTGGTGTGGAGAAAAAACTGTTAGCCCATTTATATGTAAAGAAGAAAGAATTCATATTTTACGATTACTTGGTGAAGATATCTCTCAAATGGAGTTAGATAGAGAAACAAAAAGAAGAGAAAAAGGTACCAAAAGATTTGCTGATGAAAATAAAGGTGGAGAGGATGCAGTTAAAGTCAAAGAAAGTAAGATTGAAGAAATAAATTAATCTGATTATATTTTTTTAGTTGCTTCCTCATGAAATACCTATTCTTAGTTTTGTTTTTTTTTTATTGTTTTTGTTAATTCCATATTTTGTATATATACTTAACTTGTTAATTATATCTATTAATAAAGTTTAAAATAATATATTTCCAACTATTGATAATATAAAACAATTCAAATTAATTTTTTTTTGTTTTCTCAATGATAAAATATAAATATAATATGTTGTATTTTGATAATTGTCATTAAAAAAAATTGTATGTCTATTATTTTATTTGTTAAATATATTATATTATAATTAAAAATTTGTACAAACTCTTTTTCCCCTTTTGTTAATAATTTATTAATACAATAAATAATTAATAAATAATATTTATTTATATTAACAATGACTTCATGATTATTTTAATATAACCTTTAAAATAATCAGTTAGAAAAACATTAAAGTAATGTAAACAGGAAAAGTGTTAATCCGTGATATAAACTTTTTTAAAAATGCACTTTTAGACATCAATAAATACTATTTTTCCATCGTCACTTTATTAAATAATAATATAATCATAATTATTTATACAAAAACAACAAAATAATTATATTATAATATAAGCATTACAACTATAAGTCATAAGATATTTGTAGATAAATAAGATAACATTACAATTCTTCATGACGAATTTCTTTGAGAATTTCACCATAATTAGTTGCTTCACTACCAACAAATGTTTGATGAGCACCAACAATTTCACTGTAGGTTAACTCAAGATTTTTATCCATATCAGCTTTATCCATAAGATGATCTGCTTCTGTCTTAGCTGTTTCTTTGAGATCAGGAATAAGCCATTTCTTAATTTCTTCTTCATCCAACAAACCATCTTTATTTTTGTCATATTCTTTTTCAAAACGATCTTTTTCTACTTGATACCATTCACTGTCACTAGATCCTTGTGTTTCATGCATGTACTCTTCGAAACTAATCTTTCCATCATTATTTTTATCTTTATCAATTAATGTATGCTGAATAAGGACACCATGCATATGTTTATGATGTTCTGGTGCTTGGAAGGCATAAAATTCAGTCAAAGTAATTTTTCCATCTTTATTTACATCAGCAGCATTGAAATAATTTTTATCCTCTTCAAATAATTTTTTGTCATCAGGATCAACAATTGCTTCTCCATTAGCTGATGTTTCGGTACCAAATGCTTCATGAGCATACTCCTGCCATGTAATAAAATTATCTTTATTTGCATCTATTTCTTTAAATCTTTCTTCAGCTTCGGTATTATCAAGTCTAATCATTGATTTATGAATCCATTCTGTTAACTCTTCAACAGTTACTTTACCATCACTATTAATATCCATCCTCTTAGCAAGAACAGCCAATCTTTTTTTAGATTCTTCTTCTGATAACTCATCAAATTCTTGTGCTTCTTTTTTAGAACCTAAAAAAAGAATAGTACTTTAAATATTATTAAAATATACAAACCTAAAACAGCTTCATGATCTGCATGTTCACTGTGTTTGGGATCTTTTAATTTTGATTCTGCATAACTACCATGTTCACGATGTTCTTTGTCACCTAATACAAGAAGACCACAAATGAAGAATAGTAATATTATAGAAATAATAGACAACTTATTGGATATAATAATCATAATTCCAACAAATTATATATATTATTAAAAAATAACAACTAAAATGACAAAATTTATTTAAAATGAGTAAATTTATATTATTTTATGGTATACATATTTTCCTCAGAATATAGCACTTTTTATTGACAATAATAATAGAATTTATATATTTTTCTCATTTTTGTCATCTGACATTGGGAGGGAAGTTTTAGAATAGTGTATCTCTCTACCAACAAACATATGCATTAGTTAAAATATGTATATCTAAAATTTATGTTTTGGTCCAATATTATTATATGTACAACAATCAGGAGGAAAATTTTTTTTTTTTTCCTAAATAGTTATAATTTTATGCGTTAAAATAATATCAAAATTGATTATTTACATACATATATATATATATGGTCTTAAAATATATTTTGATTTTTTTTAATAATCGTTAACAAAAGTATAACAAAATTTTTTAAAAAAATTTTTTAATTCTTTTTCTTTAACCTAAAAATGTTTTTAATTATATATTTTAATTTATAAATAATTTTTAAAAGTTATAGTATCTAATACTTCATAAAAAAAACAAAAAAAAAATTTGAAAACATATAAAATAAAAGCATTAAATTTATAAATTAGTAAGTTTAATTATATTTTAGGAAGAATTTTAAAATATAAAGTAAAGTAAAGTTAAATTAAATATAGAATTTTTTTTTCTTTCTCATAGTTTCTTATAATGTTTCATAGTAAATTTACATTAAAGATCATTTTTTTTAATTTTAAATTAACAAATAACTTAGTGTTAATAGAAATTTTTAGGAAAAAAAAAATATATCTTTTTATTCATTAATCAAGGAGTCAACATTTATATAAATGGTAGTCATTTTTTTTTATCAATAAAAAGGTCATTTATACTAAAACAAAAAGAAATTGGTTAATAAAAATGGAACAACTCAAGATATATAATCTTTTTAATGTTTTATTAAAATATTAAGACATTTATATAATATTTATGATAAATTTGATAAATCAATTTTTTGTAGAACAATGTTATTTAAGATATAAAATAAGATTAAATAAGAAAATAGTCTTCATAAATATTTTCTTATCACAAAATGAATAGTTTGGAGAATTAAATAAAATATTTTTATATATTTTATTGTATTTATAAATATCTGAAGATAGGTCATCTCCACTCCTATATAAGAACATTTTTACAATCATATGAAGTAATAATTTTTTCTTTTATATTATTTAATAATATAATATACCAGGTCAATGGAACAAAAAAAAAGAAAAAAATAAAAAAAGGTAGATTATAATCATTTTATTAAATTAAACTAATGAAACAAAAAAAAAATTTGTTATTGAAATTTGGTTTTTATTATTAGTTTAAGTAACCTTAAATTTGTGTAAATATTAATTTGTTTAGAAAAAAAAATTTTAAGAAGAAAGTAAATTTTTATCTTAAATAATGAATCATAAATACATTTTAATATGTGATATAAGATAACAATATCTATTTAAGTATCATGACTAATTGAAAATGCCTAAAAAAAGAGAAAAGAATTTAAGTATAAAGTTTATGAAAAATGTTTATTTAAGAGGTGAAAAAGTTTTATCAACATGATGAGTAACATTTAACAGTCCATCCTTCTTTTTTTTATTATTCCCCACAAATTAATAATATAAAATATAAGATTTTTTTAAAGAAATTTAAAAATAGAATTATAAATGTGTAAAATTTAAACACAAGAATTATCATTATATAATATTTTTCTATAAAAATAAATATTAGAGTTAATTTAAAAAAAAAAAAAGATAAAAATTTTTTTTTCTTTTTATTACATATAATAATTAAATATATATTATCTCAATTATGTATATCGTTTCATATTCAATAATTGTAAATTAATTGGATTGTTTCTTATTGAAAAGATGCTTTCAAATATATACATTATATGCAAATACCTTTTTTTTTCAATTTATCAATTAGTTACAAAGAAAGACTTTCTACTTATACCTTAGGGATAAGAATCTTTATACAAAAAGGTTAAAATTGTTATCTTATCAATGGTGGTTTGATGGAAAAAAAAATCAAATACTACTTACAATAGTAAATTAAAAAAATTTGCATGTAAGTATCTTCTTTTTTTTTTCTATAATTCTTCATAAAGATTCTATGATTGTAGAGTTTTTATTGTATTACCAATATAAAAAAAAAATTATATATAAAGAGAAATATTTTATTAAGAGAAATCATTTTTTTTTAACTTAAATACTTATTTTAAAATGAGATAATTTTATTGAAATATTATTTAACTCTTTTTATTAATTTCTTTTCTGTTAATTATATAGATAATTCTACATAAATGTATATATTGAGTTGATAATTTTAATATACTACTAAATTTATTTTTATTATTTTCTATCATTTATCTATTAAAGATATTATATTAAGCCTTTTTGTATATACTAGTAATGATAATAATAGTTTCATTATTTTTTATTTATAAAAAAATTTTTTTTTATATTCAAAATTTTTTTACATTACTGTAAAATTCAATAAATCAAACTTTCTTTCTTTAAAATATGTTATTAATAATATTATTGTATTCTATTATTATGTAATAATATTAAAACTATTATTTTACCCTTACATACTATACTATCAAATAATATAACAGTTTATATTTATTTTATTTTTTAATACCATATTAATAACTATAATAATTTAAAATTTTTTTGAATTTAATTGCCATTATAAAGTAAAAGTATACTTTTATTAGGAATTTTCTTATCAATAAAAATTAAATTTATTGTTACAGGTGTCATTTATAAGTATTGTTATTGTTAAAAAATATTATTTTTTATTAGAAATCATTTCATTACCTCCTCGTCACTACTCATATTTTTATTATTTATAAATTTTTTATTATGATATATAATCTATTTTGTAACATTAATTTTCTTTTTTTTTTATATATAGTTTAAATTTCTAGTAATATATATATCTTTTTAAAAACCTTTTATTCTTTATTTTATTTTTTAATATAACTAAATATAAGGTAAAAAAAAGAATACCTTTTTTTTTTATTGAAAGGCATTATATACTTTATTTTAAAAATAAATTAACAATACTGATCAAAGTTAAGTCCCTAAAGTGGTGATTGAACTTTTTTTCATAAACTTTGATTATGTCTGGTTTGTTTAAAAATATCAATTGTCTTGTAAAATGTTTTAAAAAAAAAATGGTACTTTTTTTTTCATATAAGTGTACTATTATAGTAGTTTTTAAATGTAGTGTATTAATTAATTAAAATTTTTTACCTTTCTCAATGAATAACAATTAACACTATTAAGCCTTTTGTTAAATATCTTCTTTTATTAGTATTACTTTATATGTATAATACTTTCTTTTTTTTTTTATTTAATTCATTATCAATATGTGAATTAATACTTTTTTTTTTCTATATTTTTCCCACTTAAATAAACCGCCAAGTATTTCATTTAATTTTTCTTATCTTGATTATTTATTACTTACCATAAATTTACACTCATTTTCAATTTATTATCCTTTTTAACTTTTTTTTTTATCTTTACCATGTAAGGAACAGTCTATATCTTGCATGTTATGAAAGTTTAAATTATTTTCATATTCTATCAATTTTTTTTTTATTATGTAGCAATAAATTTTGTCTAAAATGCATAAAGATTGTATAAAATATTATATATTTCAATTTTTAAGATCTTTCTTTTTGATTTCATTTTCTAAACATTAAAACTTTTACTTTTTAACTATATTTTTTTTTTAATATTAAATTTATAATATTTATTTACCATATATTAAATCGAAATCATTAAAATTAAAAACGAGAGATTATAACATTATTAAAAAATATTATTGTATCTTTTTTTTTTTTATAAAATGAGTATTTATATAGAATTAATAATACTTGTTTTATCAAGACATTTAATTAACTTTATATTCTTTTTATAAACCTAACTATTTTGTTATTTTCTATACCTTTTTTTTTCAATTTGAAAGTATACTACTGAGAGACAATAGATAATTAACTTTGATTTGAGATAACTTTAAAGTTTATTTACATTTATTTTATCATATAATAATATTATTTTTACATAACTTTTACCATTATTTATGGCATGTCATAACTAATTTTAATCATGTATTTATTATACTATTGGGAATAACTTCTGTTATTGTAGAAACTTACCTTTTATAAATAATATATATAGTATTATACCTATTTTATTTTTTTTCAAATGTTTTTTATAATATCTTTTTTTTTTTGTTAATAATATTTTAATAATTTATATTTAGATATAATATTTTAAAAGATTTATATTATAATCTTGCCTTTTTATATTTAGATCATTTTTTTTATTCTTCTTATATTTAATTTAAATGTACTTGATAAAGTTTTTGTATGAATCAATCTTTATTAAATAATGAGTTAGTGATTTACCAGGTACAGGTTAACTTTTTTAAGTATTGACATTGACTCATTCTTCTCTTAATATTTTGATACATGTTTATCTATTTAGCTAAAAAAAAAAAGTTAAATCTTTAACAGTTTGTTCTATATATGTAAGTTTTATAATATTTTTTTAAATATTCATTTTTTATTATTGTTTCTTTTAATTGTTATCTAAAATCTATAGAACTTTTTTTTTTTTAAAAATATATATTATGCCTATCTATACAAAAATTTATTTATTAATAAGTTAGTTATCTTTATAATTTTTTAAATATATATCTATATATTTTTCAATACATTAAATATTATCTTCTTTTCTTGAAAAAAGTTTTTTCTTCAAATTTATTGTTCACATATTTAGAGACAATAATAGGTAGAATAAAAACAAATTTTATTAATGATTTATTTATTCATTTAGTACAAGAGAAACCATTTAAACATCACCTCTTTTATGTATCCCTTTTTATCTTTCTTTTAAATAATAATATTATATTATTCTTACTATATATATACTTTTATTGCCTCTTTTTTCCTCCTTCTGATATATTATCATGTACCTTAATTTTTGAGAATAATACAAAGCACAATCAACGACATTTATCTTTCATTATGGTATTATCTTCTTCTTTTTTTTTTCTTTTTATTATAACCGCTAACTTTTCACTTTCTAACAATTATACTATTTTATTTATGGTAATTAAAAACTGTCACAAAATAGTTATTTGATATAAAGTAAGAATACATAAACATACATATCATCCTTTAAGACATCATAAAAAGTCTCTTGGGTTACTTCATTATTGACACTTACGATCTTAATACAATACTTATTTAAAATATTTTAAACCTCTCCTTTTATACATATATTCTCCTGAACTTTGTTTAATTTTTATAGAATTAATTAAACTTATATCTATTTTCTTTTTTCCTTAAAGTATATATTCTTTCATTAACATATATATATAAATTTATTTATACATATATATATATATAGAGACCACTTTTTAATTTTACATCATTTTAAAAACCACATAAATTAAAAAGAATTTTTAATAACTATTATTTGATAAGAATATGATATACTATAATAATAATAAAAATATATGTATATCAATTATTAGATTTACCTAATAAATATATAGGTAACTTAATTATAAATTAAAAAAAATAAAAACCATAATGTTTCTTTCTTTGACTTTAATATTAAAATCAATTAATGTTATTCTTTTTCTATGAAATATATTTTTTTTTAAAATATATATATATAATAAATGATGTATATGAAGTACAGATATAGTTTTATAATAAAAATAAAGTATATTAATGAAAAGATATTTTTTTTTTATATATTAAGTATATAAAGGAGTAAAGTTTGATGGGGTGGAAAATTAATGTGAACATGATGATGTTGGAGTAATATTATGGCACATTTTTCAATTATCATTTTATTTCAATGATATATATATATACATATATACTCTTCATTTTTTTATATGCCATCTTTATTTTATTATTAAAACAGTTGTTTTATATCTCAAATAAGTATTTCAATTTTTAAAATCCAATTTAAGTTTTATGTTGATTAGTAGTAAATATGAAATTTAGTAAATGAAGCGGAAATTATCTTTACCAAAGATAGTATACTGTAATGTGTAGTGGGAAGAAAAGTTAAGAGAAATGTCTGACAACTTTTTTTTTTTTTGTCATTATTTGTAACCTCCTCCTATTTAAATGTATATGTCTATGATGATGATGATATGAATATGATAGTTGAAAATTTTTTATTGTATTATAAAAGTTTACTTTTTTTAAAAAAATTAACCAATAACTCTTTTTCTATTACTTAATGAAAATATATAAAATTAGATGATATTATTTTTATATTTATAATATTTAAAATAATAGATATAAAATTTAAGCAATTAAAAATTGATATAGGAAAAAGAAAAGTTTACGATACTCTTGTCTCGTTTACGTCATATATTATATTTATGTTTTTATATTATATATGATGTTTAACATAATACCATTACTATTTATATATTATATATAATGATATAATATATCAGTTACCAGGAGAAGCAGGCGTTAGTTAATAAAAAAAAAGTCTTAATATTCTACCAACAACAACAAAACTATATATCATATTCTTCAATTAAATGAAAAGTAATAAAAAAAAAAGTTAAAATTAAAAATGGGATCTTTTTTATTGAATAATCTTTTTAACTCCACTAACAAAATACTTCTTCCTCTATATCTTCATCTATTAACCTTTTCCGTCCTTAAAAACATTGTTAATAGAAATTTTAATGACATTCTTCTTTTTTTTTATCTTATAATTCTACTGATTGATTATAAATATATACTTTAAATATTCATTGTCCAATTTTGACATTTCCTCATCATTAAAATAACTCTTTTTCATCCTTCTTTTTTTTTTGATTCAAAAATCTTTTTTTTTATTACATTAATTGTATCATATTTAAAATATATATAAAAATAATATTCTTTCTTTTTTTATTAATATCAATTTAAAAAGTTGTTTTGAATTTTTTCTCTTTTTATCTTATTTTTCTCTTAACTATCAATTGTGGTATCATATCCTTTCATTTATTAATTCTTCGGCGCCAACTTCTCTTCCTATCCCTTTTCAATACAATATTTTTATTTAATCTTTTTTTTTTTTAACTTTTGTAACAACAAATAACATTTTATCTACATATTTAATTTTTTTATCTCTCATCTCCTTTTTTTTATTAGATATATTTAATATTTTTTTTTTGGTCTAGAAAAGAAAATAACAGCATAAAGATTTCCTTCTCTATTAATATAAATATACTGTAAAAAAAAGTAATAATTTTTTTTTAAAATGAAATTTAAAAGAAATGTAGAAATATAACCTTTTTTGAATTATTTTATTTTAAACTAATTATATTTCTATCAAAGTTCTTTGACACTTTGCAACCTGTCAACAGGTGATAGTAAATTCTTTCTTTTTTGATTATTACCTAAAAAAGATATATAAACATACCGACAACCAAAAGACAAATTGATTAGTAGTATTTTTATTATAATTATATTATTTAGAGTTAAAAATATATATGTATATATAATATATTACTTTTTTCCTCAACAAGTTTATGAAATGTCATTTTAAGGATAAGTACAGTTTAACTATATATTACAATCAAATTTACATGACTTAATTTATTTTTTTTTTTAAAAATTTTTATTAATACTTAGGTTTTTGTCGGCATTGTTATATATAAATATATTTTGTTTTACCAATAAAAATATATAATAAGATGAAGTAATAATTAGGAGAGAGAAACATTTTTATAAAAAAAAAGGATAGTATATATAATTAATTACAGTTATATATATATATATTCTATTTAGATATAGTGTAATCCCTTCAAAAAGATGAATATTAAATATATACTTTCCTTTTTTTTTTATCTGATCTCTGTTACAAATTATTTCGGTATATTAATAAAACAAAAATAACATATAATAAAGTGTTGTTATATATTATATATTTAATTTTAAAAGGTTATTAAATGCTTCAAGTTGTTATAATTATCTATCTATAGACCTTTCAAAAGATTAAGATTAAGGAGTTAAAGTTAAGGATAAAAGGGACATATCAAGTAAAATAAACAGGTGGTTACCTGTTACATGATGATATAAATATGAGACAAAGTAATTAAATGAAGAGATCAAAAAAAAAAAAATAAGAATTAATACCAATTACCAGATTTAGGGGATTGCAAAACTTTTGTTTTCTTTTAAATAGTTATTATTTAAGATAAATTATTTACCGTTCTTCTTAATTTACAATCCAATAACATGAATAAATTAAAATAAAAATAAGTTTACAATTTGTTTACATAGTTGATGATTATATTTATAAATTATTATCATACTAGTAGTATACCATTCACCATATCACTTTTTGCCTTTATTAGTAAAGAAAAAAAGAGTTATTAAACATTTAATAAGTATCAATAAAATAGTTATTTTGTAAACAATCTTTACACAATATTTGTGATATCATAAAGTTTATATCTTATAATATTACTTGTAACTTTTGGCCTCCCAAAGCTAAGCTAACATGAAGATAGTAAAAGATATATAATAAAAATTTTGAATTACTATTAAAAAGTTTGTTTATTCAGGTCTTTGTAATCAAAGAAACTGATACTTTTTGCCTTCCTTTATACTCTATCATAATAATATACATATAAAATATATATTTTGGGGATGTATGATAATATCTTTATTGTTTTAATAACTTTTCTCTTTTTTTTTACCCCAAATTGATAATATAGTTTTTTTTTTGTTTAAAAATAAAAAATAAGTTTAAAATAAGTGATTTATTTTTTTAAAATATATTTATTTTGTTTAAATATTTTACAAATAATAAAATTTTTATAACTAAAGTTAATAGAAAAAAAAAACAGAGCAATTGTTTGTAAGATAATACTTAAAAAACTGATTGTATAATTTATTAATTTATATATATAAATTTCAATGGTAAATTTTTAAAAAGTTTTATAAATCTAAATTCTTTTTTAATTTTTTTTAATATACCACCAGGGGTAGGAAGTTTAAAATGTTTGTATTAATTTTTGGCTTTCCTATCATATTACATCATTGTTAAGGCAAATATAAACTTGAAGAATATTAAATCTAATGTTAATATAAGTGTGAATTTATAGATATATATTTAATATTATATATATATATCATATTATTGACTTCCTTTTTGTTTCAATTATTCTTTTTTCTAATACTAAATTATATAATTTATAATTTTATATATATATATATATAGACATATATGAATCTTATTCCATCCCTCCTCTTTTTATTTTATCTCTTATAAAAATAGTTGTTGTATTAGAAACTCTCAATCATCTCTTGAAATTTTAATCAAGAAGTAATTTTATTATAAAATTTATCTTCTTCAATAGATGTATGTGATATATCTTTTATCTTTTTTAGTAATATTGTATCTATATGTATATTATTATTTGTGTAAATGTGTGCCGTATAAGGAGGAGGAGATTAATTTAGTTTATTAAAGATAATCCTTACTCAAGTTGTCACTTTTCTAATAATATTCTTATTTTCTTAATACTTAATATGGTTCCATTAATCATATTCTTCATACTTTATATTTTCTTTCATTTTTTATTACTATATATGTTTCTGTCATCTTTCATTATTTATAAAATATAAAAAAAGATAGAAAAAAAAAAGTTTTGATGAGAGATTAGACACTTTTTGATAGAAGTTCACCTTCATTGTTTATTAGAAACATTAAAAGTCTATTCAATATACATTTTCTCCTCCTCAATTACATCATCCAGGTGTTTATTATGATTTTACAGCATATGTTATATATACATATAAATGTACAAATATTTAGTACCACTGTTTTTGATTTTCTTCATCTTATTACTAGTAATATATATATAATATTCAATGTATATGTTTATAAAAAAAAAAAGAATGTTTTTTACTTTATAAAAAAAAATAACAAAAAATTATCCTATGCTTCAAGTTACTCATTTTCTCAAAACTAATTCTCAAATTATATTTTTGTTTATTGTTTTTATAAAAATCTTTCTATAAATTTATGGTAAGTTTAATCATCTCCTTAGTCATTATATGTACAATTACTACAGTCTAAATTTTTTAACATATAAATTTTTTTTTTCTCTAAAGTTTTATTTTATATCATAAAAAGGATTCTGACTAAAAAAAAATCAAAATAAATAATAGTCATTTTATCATTTAATTATCTTGTAATAGTTATACTTCTTTTCCACCATTTTATACCGTATTTTCTTTTATATATAAATATATCATGACTTCTATTTTTTTTAATAACATTATCTTACAAAAACAATAGTAAAAATGAGTAATAAGATAAATAAAACTATCTTTTTTTTTCTAATCTTTATTTAAATTTCCTTATTTTATAATTTGAAGAAACATTTTAAATTAGAATACTATCATTATTTTTAACACCATTTTTAATTTCTTTTTAAAAAAAAAACAACAAATATATATATATTTAATGATATTTATATGCATATTTTTTAAATTCTTGGATCTTTCATTTCCAAAAAAAAAAAAAAAACCTTTGCCATCTGTTGTCATTCCATCTATGTATATAGTTTAACTTCTTATTGTTATAATTTTTAACTATTCTTTTTATTTGGACATTATATTAAAATATCTTTAAAAAGTAAAACTCCACCCAAAAGTATTCATATATTTTTGGTAGACATTATATAACTAAAAACTTATATATCATATTTTAGTTTTCATTACCCATACTCTCAAACATATATATTATATCTTCTTATTTATTGAGAGAGATATATTATATATATATATAGATATTTTAGCCACTCCTTGAAAAAGATACATTTTTATATATATAAAAAAAAAATGTCTTCTTTTATGTAACGTTATTTGAAAAAAGAAGATACTTCCTATCGTAATTTTATTATTATATACATATATATATATATATATATCCAACAAAAACCATAAATAGATGTAAGCTTTTAAAAGATTACCACAAGATACTTTTAAAAACTTTATGAAGGAGGAGTTTAATGAAAGAAAAGAATATATATAAAATTTTATAGATACATTTTCTAAAATTTGTCGTTCATCTTCTTCCTCTCCTCCTTAACTAACTATTAATTTCTTTTCAAATATTTTTATATTATATATATATATATATTTTTTTTTCTTTTTGACATTCACCAAAAAAAGGACAATTAAATATATGTAACAAATTTAGAAGTATATCTTATAATATTATTTTAATTTTTATATTAAAAGATAATCTATTCTTATAACCATCAATGACAGTTGACTGTTAATGAATTAAGTAGAAATAATTAGCATAATTTTTGAAAAAAGAAATTTACTACATCAAAATGTTATTAGAATAGAAAATAATTGTGAGTTTCTTATATTATGTTTATAATATTACCATATATGCAAAAAAAAGACGTGGTAATATATATATAAAAGGAATATAATTAATGTTAACAAAAATTGAATAAAGTATCACTTCAATAATTTCACTATATAAAATATGGTTAATTTTTATATGTTATTATAGAGATTTTTTTTTTTTACCTTTTTTTTTTTCTTTTTACCAATTATAGTATTATATAATATAAAGAGTTTATTTAATTATATATATATATATATCCTATTCTTTATGTTTTATTATAGTTGTAGTAGCATATATATAACAACAGATTTATGAGTTAGATTAATGATCGCGGTTAAATTTCTCTTTTATGTCCTTCTATATAAAAATACTTTACCTCCTTTCCCTCCCACAACTCTTTTATTAATTTAAGATTATTTAAAAAATTCTTTTCTCTATTAATTTTTAATATTCAACTTTTACATTAATTATCTTTTTTAGTATATTTTTTAAAGTACCTTCATTCTTTTTAATAATAGACATTTACCTATTTGACCATATTCGTTTTATTATCAATTATTATTTCTCTCTTCCTTTTTTTTTTGATTATTTTTTTTTTTATATTAATAACATTTTTTTTTTACAAATTTTTTAATTAAAATATAATAGTAATATTTTTTTTTATATTATAGGTTTACTTGTCTACTTACAATATTTGAAGTATCGTAAAGTTTTGTTACAGAAAAATAAGAAATAATTTTTTATATTTATCATTAATATAAATATTTTAAAAAAAATATATTATTATAGAAAAAAAAAAGTATTATAATATATAAAACAATAAAAAGAAAGAAATAATAATAATTTGATAATATTTGGTGGAAAAATAAAACAAATTTAATAAAAAATATGTCTTTAAATAGTCAAAATCAATCTTTATTATTTACCAATCCTTCAGATTTCATTCAAACGATAGCAGCTCTTCATGAAAAAAAAATTAAAGAAGGTAAATTGGATATGGGATTATTGACTATTGATACATCATCTTCTGAG